>NC_084584.2:19932500-20090000 GCF_033978685.3 Nerophis lumbriciformis | reverse complement strand
ACAACTGCAGTATAGCAATAGCTTGTTTATTAGCATGTGTAGCAGTAAAATTAAGTTTTCCATTATTATTGCTTCAGTTGTTGATGCATGAGACAGCTGGTTTCTTTAAAAAGTTATTTTTTTAACATAACCGTCCATGGATTTGTTTTTCGTTTAGTTGCTTAGGTTGTTGACGTATTAGCTAGCATTTCCGTTAAGCTATCTTGTTCTTTTAGGCGGGATTTGTCTTGATCTTTGGTTGTTGAGCTAGCATGTTTCTTTAAAAACTTTTTTTAAATTTTTTTACGTAACAGTCCTCAAGTATGTTTTTTATTTTCTTTGGTTTTGAAGTGTGTCCATCTATTGTATAGATTATTGTTTATTGATTGTCTATTGTGTTCTTTTAGGTTTTTTTCTGAAGGTAATGGTCTTATGGTTGGTGTTTTGTTTTGTTCTGTGGTTGTTGACGAGAACAACTATAGCAAATATTTTTATTAGCGTAATTATGTGGCATTAAAATTACGCTTTCCATTATAGCTGCTTCAGTTGTTGAGCTAGCTTCATTTAAAAAATAATAATAATAATAATAGTTAATGGGTTTGTTTTGTGTCTTGTTGCTTAGATTGTTGACATGATAGCTAGCTTGGTTTTGTTTTTCTAAATATATTGGTCCATAGTGAGTGTCTTGTCTTGTTCTTTAGTTGTTGGCGTCAACAACTATAGCATTAGCTTTTCTGTTTTAAGCAATGAAGGGATGTCCTCCATTTTGTCCAGTTGCATTTTGTTGCAGTTGCGTCAACAATAGTCTTCGCTTCTCTATTAGCATGCAGCAGTAAAATGACATCCTCATGAGAAAACTGTATTTATGTCAACTAGATTCTGTCAGCTTGTTGTTTTTAATGCAACAGTCTATTGTTTGTTTTGAGTGTAGTTGCTTAAGCAGTTGACACCTTTGCTAGCTTGTTTTTTAAAGGTAACAACAGTCCACGGTGCATGTTTTCGCTCGGTGATAAAATGCTCGGTGATAAAATGCTCGGTGATAAAACCCACAGTTTGGTCTGCGCTCAAAGATTGATAGATTCGACACGTTGGCGTGAAGCCTGTTGGCAGTCAAAGGTGGTAAGAGGCCTGATGTTGTCACAAATGTTGATCTACTGTCCGCAAACCTTCGCGCCACATTCACAGCAGCCGTGTCAGAAATGACACTTCCCTCCCAGCTTGTTGTTGGCGCTATTTTTAGTTTTAAGGCAATCCACCATGCCGTCACTAAACAAAACAGGGCTTGAATCTACACAACTGGCATCTTCTTTATTACATTTACTGTACATTCCTCAGGATCTATACTGATCAATTGTAGTAGCTTTTACTTAGCGAGTTGGGAAACAGTGTTTGTTCTTGTGTTTCACCCACACATATTTGTAGTAGTCAGCTGTCAATCAAAGTGGGCAAACACGGAGAACCGCCTTTTCTCATCTTTGTTTTCCGACGAGTAAAAGTCGCCTCGAAGATTAAATGAACCGCACATTCTCAAACTGGTATGTACAAACCCCGTTTCCATATGAGTTGGGAAATTGTGTTAGATGTAAATATAAATAAATAAATGATAAATGGGTTGTACTTGTATAGCGCTTTTCTACCTTCAAGGTACTCAAAGCGCTTTGACACTACTTCCACATTTACCCATTCACACACACATTCACACACTGATGGAGGGAGCTGCCATGCAAGGCGCTAACCAGCACCCATCAGGAGCAAGGGTGAAGTGTCTTGCTCAGGACACAACGGACATGACGAGGTTGGTACTAGGTGGGGATTGAACCAGGGACCCTCGGGTTGTATAAACGGAATACGATGATTTGATAATCATTTTCAACTTACGACGTCCACAGTTTCCAAAAACAATTTGAAATGTGAACTCGTCAGACCACAGATCACTTTTCCACTTTGTATCATTCCATCTTTGATGAGCTCAGGCCCAGCGAAGCCGACGGCGTTTCTGGGTGTTGTTGATAAACGGTTTTCACCTTGCATAGGAGAGTTTTAACTTGCACTTACAGATGTAGCGACCAACTGTAGTTACTGACAGTGGGTTTCTGAAGTGTTCCTGAGCCCATGTGGTGATATCCTTTACACACTGATGTCGCTTGTTGATGCAGTACAGCCTGAGGGATCGAAGGTCACAGGCTTAGCTGCTTATGTACAGTGATTTCTCCAGTTTCTCTGAACCCTTTGATGATATTACGGACCGTAGATGGTGAAATCCCTAAATTCCTTGCAATAGATGGTTGAGAAAGGTTTTTCTTAAACTGTTCAACAATTTGCTCACGCATTTGTTGACAAAGTGATGACCCTCGCCCCATCCTTGTTTGTGAATGACTGAGCATTTCATGGAATTACTTTTATACCCAATCATGGCACCCACCTGTTCCCAATTTGCCTGTTCACCTGTGGGATGTTCCAAATAAGTGTTTGATCAGCATTCCTTAACTTTATCAGTATTTATTGCCACCTTTCCCAACTTCTTTGTCACGTGTTGCTCGCATCAAATTCTATAGTTAATGATTATTTGCAAAAAAAAATGTTTATCAGTTTGAACATCAAATATGTTGTCTTTGTAGCATATTCAACTGAATATGGGTTGAAAATGATTTGCAAATCATTGTATTCCGTTTATATTTACATCTAACACAATTTCCCAACTCATATGGAAGCGGGGTTTGTACGACTATCACTGGTGGTACTCCGAAACACCAGTTATATATTTTTAATCAATTACATTACACATACATACATGAAATATGTATGAAATAATAATACAAATTATTGTAAACCTAGGTTAGTGCTAGCTGCTAACACAGTCAACTATGCTAGTCCATGCTCATCATCATCGGCGGGCACTCAAAGCGAGTAAGACGATCCTCCTGGTACGGGGGTATCCCTTTATGGACGATGCCTGTGCGTGACTTTGTTTAACGTGGGGAGACTGGTGCACAGACAGTCACCACACGATCCTTGACAGATCCGGGTCAGGGTCCAGTGGAATGGAGTCCAAGACGACTGGGGACCCTTTTCTGCTGCAGCTTTCACCCGCCAGCCCAGCCGTTGTGACGCTCCATGGGGTTAGCAATCATCCTCCGCCTGTTCCACCGTTGAGGTCTTGGGTTGTTATTTCCCCATAACTGGGCCCACATGGATGTGGGGGTGCCTTCTTCCGCCATCGCAGCCGTTGTGGTAGTTCTTACATCTACCGTCTTCCGCCTGCTCCGCCGTTGAGGTCTTCACCGTATCCCTGGCTAGGGGGCAGTCAGGTACTAGGCCTTTGCCAAGGGCCACCTGGGGTAACAGTAGTAAAGGGGTTAACCTCCTAGTGCCCAAAGACCCCATAGAGCAGCCTCCACTGCCGGATGCACTTTAACGTCATATGCCCAGGACACCAGTTGGTCACTCTTATGAAACCAAAAATTGGCTTAAATTGGATTAAATTGTTTCTCTGCTAAAATAATTTTACCATACTTTCCAACTAAAATCTGCAATTTTTTCCTATGCTTTGAACCCTGATTATAAAACGGTGTGGCTAATTGATGGATTTTTATTTTCTAACGGCCATCATGTTTTGTATTAAACAAATAGTTTTCATAAAACACCCACAGAGACACTGAAATGGTATGTTATTGTTTGTGTTGAGGGGCCATCTTTTGGCCATCTCACTACAGTATTTCCTTCCGTTTAATACTTTGAACCGGAAGTACTCGTGCCATTCCATCTACTAGTCGTCCATAGCATTTCTACTTGTATGGTTTCTTCATTCATCACCCCAAGCAACGTTTGCAAGTTTTACAATATATGAACCGGAAGTACTCGTGCCGTTCCATCTACTAGTCGTCCATAGCATTTCTACTTGTATTGTTTCTTCATTCATCACCCCAAGCAACGTTTGCAAGTTTTACAATATAACTAAAACAATTCATGCTTACCGGTTCTAAACCATGATGTTTAATAGTAGTGTTTTCATGTGTATTTGTACGTGCTATCGTAATGTAATCAAGTTAGCGTCGTAAGCTTTAGCTAATATGCTAATGCATTTGCAAGCGTTTTTTTTAGTAATATTAACTTAGAATGGCACTCTTTTTGTATTGTTTCAGTTTTGCAGATTTCTCAGTAAATTCACTGTGAAATCATTGAGTCTGTTTAGCTGATTGGAGAGCTAGCTTCCGCAACTATGACGCAATGATGATGACTTCTGTTTTGTTTGATTAGCCATTTTACTGCCGTGTTACAGGCACCGTTTGGAAACAATTAAAGTATCTTTCTGTTTAAATAACTCATTTCACAATGTATATATCTGTCCAATGCGGCTAATATAAGGACAAATATTTGTTCATCTAAAAATTTGAAGGTGGTGCAAATATAGTATGTATTTTAAGCTAATTACCAGTGAGTACAAACTACACGGTCCAAACTAAACTGTGATGGTAGTGAGCAGAGCGGTGGTACTTGCAGTATTTCTTCAGTACTTGCCGGTAAAAAAGTTATTTAGACTATTGCCTACTTCCTTAATGTGTATCTAGAGATAAATAACTGACAAACAAAGCGAGTCCTATGTTATTGTCGTCGGCGGCCATGTTTTCAAAGCAAACTGTAGACATCACATGGCGCATGTTTACAGACTGACAGAAAGCACGAGAAGCCGACGGCAAAGTAGGCGAGCAGAACATTTTGTGTCCTCCCAGGGCGTGTCGTTGCCTTCTTCTTCTCCTCCTCCTAATTCAAAAAAAGCCCTGAAGCTCAGAGCTGCCAGTCACCACCTCAGCGCTGATGGTTTTCACAGATTACCGGTACGCTTTCTCTCTTTTAGCTGCCAATCAAACACAAATATTTAACCCCTCTTTCTTTTCCCGTTACTTCATGTGCATGATTTAATTAGTTTGGGGCGATATGATGATCATTATTACTATTATTATTATTATTATGTATACATATATCAGCAATATATCAGTGAGGTTACATGGTGTTTAAAACATTAGTGTTTCCCACAGGACTGCAATCTATCTGTGGTTTGGAGGTTGACCTCATCCTCTAATCAGCATGATTAAGTAAAATGTAAGCAAAAAAATAAATAAAAATAATGCATAATATACAAAAATACAAACAAACTGTTTTCTATCGCTTCTTTTTGTTTTATCTTTTTATATCATATGTAGGGTTCTAAAAATATGAACTTTTCTCCAGTAAATGAGCAGTACCACCCATCCGTGACTTTAGCAATCACGTTTTACAATAATTTTGATTTAAAACAGTAATTATAATCGTCATAAGTTTTACTGCGGTTTATCACTTATACCGTTTATGGTTTTATTCCTAATCACAAGGCTCAAGGACTCTAAAATTGAGTCATGAACATTTTGAGATAGCAGGAATCAAAGATTGGCTGCATCGTCTTCACCGGAGTAGGATGAACTTGAGGTTTTTCATGTCTAATTGTAAATATTCAGTATTTGTCCTGTAGTCTTTTACACAAAGTGTTTATAAAGAAAGTGCGAAGCGAGATCTATGGTTTAGATCAGAGGTCTTCACAGGGGGTCTGTAACCCCAAAGGGTTCTGCATAGGTACTGCTTGATTAGACTTTAGGTTTAAAATAAAAACATGAGTAAATAATTACATTATTATATTCACATTAGCATTTAAGATAGCTAGCGATTTGCGTTCTAATTGCCAGCTAGCGATTACATTGCAAGCTGCCAGCTAACGCCTAGCATGCCAGTTGCCAGCTAGCGATTAGCGGCACAAGCTGCCATCTAACGATTAGGGCACTACTTGTCAGCTAGCAATTCGCATTTAATTGCCAGTGAGCTATTAGTAGCGCTAGCTGACAGCTAACGATTATGTTGGGTGTTATCAGCTAACGATAAGCGTGCCAGTTGCAAGCTAACAATAAGGGTGCTAATTGTCAGCCAGCGATTAGGGTGCTAGTTGCTAGCTAGCTATTAGCAGCGGCAGTTAGCAATTAGCGGGGGCCAGTTAACGATAAGAGCGCTAATTGTCAGCTAGTGATTAAGACGTTAATTGACAACAAGCGATTAAGGCGTTAGTTGCTATCAGCTAGCTATTAACTGCGCTATACTGTATTCTCTGGATATCTTAGTGTTGAACAAAAACAAGGTACCTTTATGACCAGTTTAATTTAAAACACAATTTTATACAGGTTATATAACAGAGAGTGCCCGCTCCATTTCTTTATCAGTTTGGGTGTCCTTGGCCAGGAAAATGTTAAAGATCCCTAGTTGATTGTCACTGACAATACAGTACTAATATATGATAGTACAGTGATTGTGTGGTACGTCTCGTGGTACGCCAAAAAATAACTGTTCAAACTTTGTGTAATTTTACAGTGGCCAAAAATGTTAATTAAAACCACTGCCTTGTTATTAATGAATATGCATGCCTACTACGCTACTGTATTTTAAAGTTGGTACTTATGGTGGTACTTGGAAAGCCAAGGGTTTTCTGAGGTGGTTTGAGTTTGAGGACCACCAGTATAGTATAATAGTACAGTTATATTTGCATGTATTACAGATACAGTATACTGACCTAAAGATGTTTCCTGTTTACTTTCCAGTCATTGCAATTCAACTTTTTTTAAAAGATTTTTTTCTACTGAAGTAACAATGTGACATTACGCGGATGGTTGTCAGATTGTGTATTTGATAGTTACTTAAAAGGAGTGTCCCGATACAACTTTCTCCCTTCTGACATGATACCAATATTAGTAAATAGTAAATTATATTTATATAGCGCTTTTCTCTAGGGACTCAAAGCGCTTTACATAGTGAAACCCAATATCTAAGTTACATTTAAATCAGTGTGGGTGACACTGGAAGCAGGCGGGTAAAGTGTCTTGCCCAAGGACACAACGGCAGTGACTAGGATGGCGGAAGTGGGAATCGAACCTGGAACCCTCCAGTTGCTGGCACGGCCACTCTACCAACTGAACCCCACCCATATTGCCACCTTGAGTATCGTCCGATATCGATCTGATACAATACAGGCACAAATCGTACATTCTTGTATTCCTTATTTTGTAGTCAGGGTCTCCGTGACAACCAACCCCTTTATCCACTCCTTTTGTCTGTTGACATGACGTTTGGCGACACGTAAAAAGTGTCCTCGGAGAAAATTGTTCTGTTTCCACCGCCCACCGTGTGTCTTTTGTGATTTCCAGCTAATTAGCGTCGCCCTCGCACTTGACTTTGCGGCCACATTTCAACTTTACGACCCCGCCGTGGCATGCGGAGAATGTGTCACAAAAGGGCGCCATCCACTATGTCTCAGCAGGGGGTTATTTAATGCGCGGAGGCCAAGTGGCGTTGCCGTGCAAAGCGTTCCTATGCTGATTTAAGACAGAAAAACATAAACAAAAGCATTTTTTCCACTTTCCAGCGTCTGCTACCTGTATTTACTGTATTCACACGCGTGTTGTCACTACAAATACACAACATTTGTGTATGTGGGTGTGTGTTTGAACGTGAAGCAAGCTGTGAGACATAATGTGTCCGTTCATTTGTAACAAATACAAACCCCGTTTCCATATGAGTTGGGAAATTGTATTAGATGTAAATATAAACAGAATACAATGATTTGCAAATCCTTCTCAACCCATATTCAATTGAATGCACTACAAAGACAAGATATGTAATGTTCAAACTCATAAACCTTTTTTTTTTTTTTTGCAAATAATAATTAACTTAGAATTTCATGGCTGCAACACGTGCCAAAGTAGTTGGGAAAGGGCATGTTCACCACTGTGTTACATGGCCTTTCCTTTAAACAACACTCAGTAAACGTTTGGGAACTGAGGAGACACATTTTTTAAGCTTCTCAGGTGGAATTCTTTCCCATTCTTGCTTGATGTACAGCTTAAGTTGTTCAACAGTCCGGGGGTCTCCGTTGTGGTATTTTAGGCTTCATAATGCGCCACACATTTTCAATGGGAGACAGGTCTGGACTACAGGCAGGCCAGTCTAGTACCCGCACTCTTTTACTATGAAGCCACGTTGATGTAACACGTGGCTTGGCATTGTCCTGCTGAAATAAGCAGGGGCGTCCATGGTAATGGATGGCAACATATATTGCTCCAAAACCTGTATGTACCTTTCAGCATTAATGGCGCCTTCACAGATGTGTAAGTTACCCATGTCTTGGGCACTAATACACCCCCATACCATCACAGATGCTGGCTTTTCAACTTTGCGCCTATAACAATCCGGATGTTTCTTTTCCTCTTTGGTCCGGAGGACACGACGTCCACAGTTTCCAAAAACAATTTGAAATGTGGACTCGTCAGACCACAGAACACTTTTCCACTTTGTATCAGTCCATCTTAGATGAGCTCAGGCCCAGCGAAGCCGACGGCGTTTCTGGGTGTTGTTGATAAACGGTTTTCGCCTTGCATAGGAGAGTTTTAACTTGCACTTACAGATGTAGCGACCAACTGTAGTTACTGATAGTGGGTTTCTGAAGTGTTCCTGAGCCCATGTGGTGATATCCTTTACACACTGATGTCGCTTGTTGATGCAGTACAGCCTGAGGGATCGAAGGTCACGGGATTTGCTGCTTACGTGCAGTGATTTCCCCAGATTCTCTGAACCTTTTGATGATATTACGGACCGTAGATGGTGAAATCCCTAAATTCCTTGCAATAGCTGGTTGAGAAAGGTTTTTCTTAAACTGTTCAACAATTTGCTCATGCATTTGTTGACAAAGTGGTGACCCTCGCCCCATCCTTGTTTGTGAATGACTGAGCATTTCATGGAATCTACTTTTATACCCAATCATGGCACCCACCTGTCCCCAATTTGCCTGTTCACCTGTGGGATGTTCCAAATAAGTGCTTGATGAGCATTCCTCAACTTTATCAGTATTTATTGCCACCTTTCCTAACTTCTTTGTCACTTGTTACTGGCTACAAATTCTACAGTTAATGATTATTTGCAAAAAAAAATCAGTATGAACATCAAATATGTTGTCTTTGTAGCATATTCAACTGAATATGGGTTGACAATTATTTGCAAATCATTGTATTCCGTTTATATTTACATCTAACACAATTTCCCAACTCATATGGAAACGGGGTTTGTAGACGTTAGAACCAAAAAAAAGATTTAGGTCGGGAGAGAATTTTGATGTCATGTTAGTTGGATATATCATCATTATATAATAAAAATATCTTCTTAATCATTGAAAAAAACAACTTAATTTTAGACATTCGATATACCGTATTTTCCGCACCATAAGCCGCCCTGTGTTATAAACCGCGCCTTCAATGAACGGCATATTTCAAAACTTTGTCCACCTATAAGCCGCCCCGTGTTATAAGCCGCATCTAACTGCGCTACAGGGAATGTCAAAAAAACAGTCAGATAGGTCAGTTAAACTTTAATAATATATTAAAAACCAGCGTTCTAACAACTCTGTTCACTCCCAAAATGTACGGTAATGTGCAAATGTGCAATCACAAACATAGTAAAATTCAAAATAGTGCAGAGCAATAGCAATAACTTAATGTTGCTCGAACGTTAATGTCACAACACACAAAATAAACATAACACTCACTTTCTGAAGTTATTCTTCATTCATAAATCCCTCGAATTCTTCTCCTACGGTGTCCGAATTAAAAAGTTGGGCGAATTACGGGATCCAAAATGGCCGGCTCCGTCTCGTCGAAGTCATCAGAGTCAGTGTCGCTGTTGTTTTTCCAGCAGTTCCGTGAATCCTGCCTTCCGGAAAGCTCGGACCACAGTTGAGACCGAAATATCCGCCCAGGCATTTACGATCCACTGGCAGATGTTGGCGTATGTCGTCCGGCGCTGTCTCTCTGTCTTAGTGAATGTGTGTTCGCCTTCGGTCATCCATTGTTCCCACGCCGTTCGCAGTCGTGCTTTAAATGCCTTGTTGACACCAATATCAAGCGGTTGGAGTTCTTTGGTTAATCCACCCGGAATGACGGCGAGTGTTGTATTTGTGTGCTTCACTTGTTTTTTGACACCATCTGTGATGTGGGCGCGCATGGAGTCGTATATCAACATGGACGGAGCTGCGTGAAAAAAGCCACCCGGCCTCTTCGCGTAAACTTCCCTTAACCACTCGCTCATCTTTTCTTCATCCATCCATCCCTTCGAGTTAGCTTTTATGATGACGCCGGCTGGAAAGTTCTCTTTTGGCAAGGTCTTCCTTTTGAATATCACCATGGGTGGAAGTTTCTGGCCATTAGCATGGCAAGCTAGAACCACAGTGTGTCGCTTAGTAGGAGCCATTTTGTGGTCTTTACAGATGTAAACACACAAAGGAAATGAAACGTAATACCCGCGCGCTTCTTCTTCTATGGGGGCGGGTGCTTAACTTGGCGGTTGCTTACCGTAGAAGAAGAAGCACTTCCTCTTCTACGGGGAAAAAAGATGGCGGCTGTTTACCGTAGTTGCGAGACCTAAACTTTATGAAAATGAATCTTAATATTAATCCATATATAAAGCGCACCAGGTTATAAGCCGCACTGTCAGCTTTTGAGTAAATGTGTGGTTTTTAGGTGCGGCTAATAGTGCGGAAAATACGGTAAATAAAAATTGTTTGTTTGTTTGCCATATTCAAATACCTTTGTTGCACATCCGGTTGCAGACTCAGCCGGCTCAAACACTTGACGGGCAAACAAGCACTCAGAGTGAACTCAATGGGACTGCCTCTAGGTAATATTGCAATTTTCCATGCCAACAAAGCAAGACAAAACTGCTACATACAGTAAGGCACCACTTTTAAAAATGTGCTAGCTGGATGCTAATCTACATTTGATTTGCCATAGACATGCTACCGATTAGCGTTAGTGGTTTTACATGGCCATTTCAACACCCCTCAATTTGGTAATAAAAACTACAGCTGAGATGCACGTTACAAACAGCTGGTGCGTAATAAGTACAATAATTACAGTGTAAACACTTTGTAGGGCTCAACAACAGGACTAAACTTAATGGCAAAGACTACTTCCTGGGTATGGCAACACACCGTAGCTATAATTGCAAAGTCTGCCGTATAATACTTGCCAATGAGACTCAGAAGTGTAAGGAAACAAGATACATAGGCCTACTCAGTGGCCTAGTGGTTAGACTGTCCGCCCTGAGATCGGTAGGTTGTGAGTTCAAACCCCAGCCGAGTCATACCAAAGACTATAAAAATGGGACCCATTACCTCCCTGCTTGGCACTCAGCATCAAGGGTTGGGATTGGGGGTTAAATCACCAATAATGATTCCTGGGCGCAGCACCGCTGCTGCCCACTGCTCCCCTCACCTCCCAGGGGGTGGAACAATGGGATGGGTCAAATGCAGAGGACAAATTTCACCACACTGAGTGTGTGTGTGACAATCATTGGTACTTTAACTTAACTTTAACTTAAGAGGACACCACAGTTGTCATTATAAGCGATTTTATCATTTTTATAAATTAACTTTTACTAGCACGAAAACACATGGGAGTACCAGAAATTGGTACTGTTGAGTAAAGGTGTTGAATTCCAGGTACCGGGAATTAGTATTGCAAACAAATATTACTTTGTCCAATTGCTTTTGATCCTTTAAAAAGTGTGAGGCACACATAAACTGTTGTAATTTCTGCACAACTACACAATAATTGTTTATGTTTATGCATGTGTATGTGTATCAATGGATATACAGTATGTACAAATACTGCATGTGAATGCTTTAGAATTGTTTTTGTATGGGTTTTTTTTCTGAATAAGATATTTTTATGTTTTTTCTTTTTGTACGTACAACTTTGCTGGACACCAGGAAGAATAGCTGCACACTAAGTAACTAAGCGAAGGCCACATGGAGGCTGTCTTCCAAACCAGACGAGGCACATAGCCAGACGTCTTGCATAACACGTCCAGCCTTGTGTTTTCCCCGCACAAAATCAAACGTATGTCAAAGTCATTCCTGGCGAGATGACATTTGTGGGCGTCGCCCTCCTGAAGGATTATGTGGGTCCATTGTGTCAGAGCTGATGTGTGTGTGTGTGTGTGTGTGTGTGTGTGTGTGTGTGTGTGTGTGTGTGTGTGTGTGTGTGTGTGTGTGTGTGTGTGTGTGTGTGTGTGTGTGTGTGTGTGTGTGTTGCTGTGTAAACACACCGCTTAAATATTTAGTGAGAGTGACTCACAGAACATTTAGTTTCTTGGAATTTTGTGTAATCTTTTTCTTTTCATCTTTGTGGCTGCAGGGCTGCATTTTTCTTTTTTTTGTGGTTATGTGTGCTCATCGAGAAATGCTTTGTTTTGCCTTTAAAAGTTTCAATTAAACACCCAGTTAGCCCCAAAGGAAATAATGATGGTTGAAATCATGTGTTCCAGGGTCAAACTGGGACTGCAGCTGTGTCTACTTGTTAACAAAGTACAGGCAAAGAGTTATTCGATGTTTTACACTGTTCAACATCTTTTTACACTTGAGTGACGGACTTTAATTACTTCAGTCTTTAAATTTACATTGTTTGAGTTTTTTTTACACCTGTAGGAATGTGGGGGGGAACATTATGGAAAGAGTGCCTGTGCAGTTAACAAGTGTAAAATGTAGGTATAACCACTGCTACCTAAAAGTGCAAAAAGAAGATAAGAGCTGCTACTTAAAAGTGTAAAAAAAAGCTAACCACTTCACCTTAAACATGTAAAAAGAGACTAACATCTTGTACTTAAAAGTGGAAAAAGACGCTAACCACTTTTATCTTAAATGTGTAAAAATAAGCTAACCACTGCTACTTAAAAGTGTGAAAAGAGGCTAATATATGTATATATGTGTGTATATATAAATATAGATATATGTGTGTATGTATAGATGTATATGTATGTATATATATATATATATAAATATGTGTGTATAAATATAAATATGTGTGTATATATACATATATATATAAATATGTGTATATATATATATACAGTATAAATATATCTATACATATAAATATATGTATATATATATATATGTGTGTGTGTGTGTGTGTGTATAGATAGATATATACATATGTATGTGTGTGTGTATATATAGATGTGTATATATATGTATATATATATATCCATCCATCCATCCATCTTCTTCCGCTTATCCGAGGTCGGGTCGCGGGGGCAGCAGCCTAAGCAGGGAAGCCCAGACTTCCCTCTCCCCAGCCACTTCGTCCAGCTCTTCCTGTGGGACCCCGAGGCGTTCCCAGGCCAGCCGGGAGACATAGTCTTCCCAACGTGTCCTGGGTCTTCCCCGCGGCCTCCTACCGGTCGGACGTGCCCTAAACACCTCCCTAGGGAGGCGTTCGGGTGGCATCCTGACCAGATGCCCGAACCACCTCATCTGGCTCCTCTCGATGTGGAGGAGCAGCGGCTTTACTTTGAGCTCCTCCCGGATGGCAGAGCTTCTCACCCTATCTCTAAGGGAGAGCCCCGCCACCCGGCGGAGGAAACTCATTTCGGCCGCTTGTACCCGTGATCTTGTCCTTTCGGTCATAACCCAAAGCTCATGACCATAGGTGAGGATGGGAACGTAGATCGACCGGTAAATTGAGAGCTTTGCCTTCCGGCTCAGCTCCTTCTTCACCACAACGGATCGATACAGCGTCCGCATTACTGAAGACGCCGCACCGATCCGCCTGTCGATCTCACGATCCACTCTTCCCCCACTCGTGAACAAGACTCCGAGGTACTTGAACTCCTCCACTTGGGGCAAGATCTCCTCCCCAACCCGGAGATGGCACTCCACCCTTTTCCGGGCGAGAACCATGGACTCGGACTTGGAGGTGCTGATTCTCATCCTAGTCGCTTCACACTCAGCTGCGAACCGATCCAGTGAGAGCTGAAAATCCTGGCCAGATGAAGCCATCAGGACCACATCATCTGCAAAAAGCAGAGACCTAATCCTGCAGCCACCAAACCAGATCCCCTCAACGCCTTGACTGCGCCTAGAAATTCTGTCCATAAAAGTTATGAACAGAATCGGTGACAAAGGGCAGCCTTGGCGGAGTCCAACCCTCACTGGAAACGTGTCCGACTTACTACCGGCAATGCGGACCAAGCTCTGACACTGATCATACAGGGAGCGGACCGCCAAAATCAGACAGTCCGATACCCCATACTCTCTGAGCACTCCCCACAGGACTTCCCGAGGGACACGGTCGAATGCCTTCTCCAAGTCCACAAAACACATGTAGACTGGTTGGGCAAACTCCCATGCACCCTCAAGGACCCTGCCGAGAGTATAGAGCTGGTCCACAGTTCCACGACCAGGACGAAAACCACACTGTTCCTCCTGAATCCGAGGTTCGACTATCCGGCGTAGCCTCCTCTCCAGTACACCTGAATAGACCTTACCGGGAAGGCTGAGGAGTGTGATCCCACGATAGTTAGAACACATCCTCCGGTTCCCCTTCTTAAAGAGAGGAACCACCACCCCGGTCTGCCAATCCAGTGGTACCGCCCCCGATGTCCACGCGATGCTGCAGAGTCTTGTCAACCAAGACAGCCCCACAGCATCCAGAGCCTTAAGGAACTCCGGGCGGATCTCTTCCACCCCCGGGGCCTTGCCACCGAGGAGCTTTTTAACTACCTCAGCAACCTCAGCCCCAGAAATAGGAGAGCCCACCACAGACTCCCCAGGCACTGCTTCCTCATAGGAAGACGTGTTGGTGGGATTGAGGAGGTCTTCGAAGTATGCCCCCCACCGATCCACAACATCCGCAGTCGAGGTCAGCAGAACATATAAATATATGTATAAATATATACATATGTGCGAGTGTGTGTGTGTGTGTGTGTGTGTGTGTGTGTGTGTGTGTGTGTGTGTGTGTGTGTGTATAGATAGATATATATATATGTATGTGTGTGTGTATATATAGATGTGTATATATATGTATATATATATATATATATATGTATACATATATATGTATGTATAGATGGATACATACATATATTTGTGTATATATATATAGTATATCTATAGATACATATGTATGTATGTATGTATTTATATATATATATATATATATCTATACATATAAATATATGTATAGATGTGTATATATATATATGTGTGTGTGTGTGTGTGTGTGTGTGTGTGTGTGTGTGTGTGTGTGTGTGTGTGTGTGTGTGTGTGTGTGTGTGTGTGTGTGTGTGTGTGTAGATAGATGTATACATATGTATGTGTGTGTGCATATATAGATGTGTATATATATATATATATATGTATAGATGGATACATACATATATTTGTGTATATATACAGTATATCTATAGATACATATGTATGTATGTATCTATATATATGTATCTATATAGCTATAGATACATATGTATCTATAGATATATATACCTGTATGTATGTATGTATGTATATATATATATATATATATATATATATATATATATAGTGTTTGTTGTGTGTTTTTGTAAACAAAGTGTGCTTGCCAAGGCGTGGGTGGGCATTCTCCAGTGACTTGTGACTTTGCTCCGAGCGCTCAGTGGAAAGAAATGAACCCACATTGTGTGTTGCTAAGCAGCGTCTTCTAACTGTCAGACATGTAAAAACCTCAGCAGCGGGAAGTTTAATGGCAAAAATGTGTCCTCTCTCTCTCTCAGCTCCGCCTCTTTGCCCTTTTCTCCCATGTGTGGGCCTTGTCGTGTCACAGTGCTCTTTGCTCACACGCTGCTTGCACTTATCTTGCAGGACACTTGCAGGCGGCCTACATTCCACCAGCAACATCACGACAGCAACACCTCAGCGTGGCCCTGCAAGGTAAGAAAACACAAACATTTGTTTATATTTGCTTACTGAACATGTGTGCTGGTCGTCTGCAGGACAGCAGCGTTGCGGTCGTGCTGCCACAGAAACCGGACAAGCAGAAAGTAACTCCCCAGGAGGAAAAAGTGGAAGTCATCAAAGTATGTCAGCTCCTTTTTTGCAAAAATATTGAGGAGTCAAGTGGTCGCTGATGGGGCGGAGTCATGTCTCGCAGGTGTACCTGGATAATCGCCCCGAGACAACAGAGAGCGTCAGGATGCTGACAGACGAGGTGTCGCAGATCCAGGAGGTCAGTGCTCGACTTGTTTGCCCTCAATATGACGTTTTATAAAAACGTATTTATAATGTGGTGTTTCTCTATCACATACTGTATGTAGAAGCTCTTGGACCTTACTTATATTGCATGCTCAAACTTAATGACTATTATTTACAATTTCACGAAAACAAGATTATTTCTTGATTAAGATGTGAAATTAACTCATCTCCCTGTACCTACAAAATGTTTTTATACAAAAACATTTCCCTTTTGGGTTATTATGTGTGGAAAAATAACTATTTAGTTGTTTCAATTCGTTGTTATTTTTAAGTTTTTGACAGACTTCATGTTCTGTTGATCCTTTTTATGACGAGTCCATTTGATAAGCCTTATGTACAATTGTTTGAATGTCTTAGGTGAGGTACTGTCTGAAGACGCTGAGAGAGCAGATGGCAGCCAGACAGAACAGTAACATGAAAAAGGTAAATAATATGCTGTACTTAATTATTCATCACAGTTGATAGCGTTTAAATATGTATTGCAAAAACATAAATCAAAGATCCTTCATTTGTGTGCTCTACTGCAGTGATTCTTAAACTGTGGTACATGTACCACTAGCGCACAGGTGTCAAACTCAAGGCCCGGAGGCCAGATTTGGCCCGCCACATCATTTAATGCGGCCCGCGAAAGCCCTGAAATAATATGAATCAATAAAGCATTTTATCATTTACTAAATGTAATCTTTTCATTGTGACAGACATAAATACATGTATTGCATGCTATGGAGTATATTTTAAACTTTATTATCTAATAATGCAACAAATATAATACTATCGTTTATTTCAAAAAAATTTAAATTAAAACTAAATAAATATCTGTGTTTATATCAAAGCAAGTTATTCATCAAATTGTCCACTGTAGAGATGACAATAGATTTTACAGATTTTACAGCTCAGTTGCCAGGATTTTACAGTAAAAAATAAATAAACTGTAGTACCGTTTTTCCATTTACAGTAATATGCTGTAAAAACGATCGTACATTTTACGGTGAAGTTGTGGTGACTCAGCTGCAAGTTGGGTTTTTTTACTAAAAAGTTAAAAAAGTTAAAGAACCAATGATTGTCACACACACACTAGGTGTGGCGAAATTATCCTCTGCATTTGACCCATCACCCTGATCACCCCCTGGGAGGTGAGAGGAGCAGTGAGCTGCAGCAGTGGCCGCGCCAGCGAATCATTATTGGTGATTTAACCCCCAATTCCAACCCTTGATGCTGAGTGCCAAGAAGGGAGGTAATGGCTCCCATTTTTCATAGTCTTTGGTATGACTCGCCCGGGGTTTGAACTCACAACTTACCGATCTCAGGGCGGACACTCTAACCACTAGGCCACTGAGTAGGTTACTGTTACTGAATTTTTTCTTCTTTTTTTTTTACAGTGTATATAATACAAATATAATAATCAAATGCACAGCAATTCATTTTTTAATATTATGAGGTGAATTCTTATACATTTATATTCATATATTATATACATATGTAAGCGGCCCTTTTTATTTTTTTGTCATAAAAAATACAATCACGTGTGCTTACGGACTGTATCCCTGCAGACTGTATTGATCTATATTGATATATAATGTAGGAACCAGAATATTAATAACAGAAAGAAACAACCCTTTTGTGCGATTGAGTGTGAATGAGTGTAAATGGGGGAGGGAGATTTTTTGGGTTGGTGCACTAATTGTAAGTGTATCTTGTGTTTTTTATGTTGATTTAATAAAAAAATTAAAATAAAAAAAAGGAATTTTTTTATTTTTTTATTTCTTGTGCGGCCCGGTACCAATCAATCCATGGACCAGTACGGGGGGGGGGGGGGGGACCACTGCTTTCCATGATAGGAGCGCTTTGCTGTTTTAAAACAGCTCCTGCAAAAACCCCATTTAAAGATCTTTAACAGTAGTTGCCTCTGATTGGCTAGTAGGACTCTCATGGTTTGACTGTTTTTACTCACGTAGCATCATGTTTCCTGCATAAAGTGACACAAATCAACGGCATCTTCTTCTTCTGCAGCAACCCTCCAACGGCTACAGAGTGAACGTCCCCAACAACCAAGCAGCTGTCACCAACGGCAACAACATTTACAACGACACGCACGATGCTGACGTAAGCCAATCGCCACTCAGTTTTCATTCACATAATGAACTTTATTTGAACCAATGAGACGAAAGGAGCTGCTGCTTTTCACGTCGACACAAACACATACTTAGCCAGGTTGACAACCCGTCTATGTGGACCAACTCCTTCAATCCCAATCCACCTTTTTCTTGTCATTCTTTTTTTTTTTTAAAGTGCCCGCTCAAGTGGCGTCAACAAACATAGTCGACCGCTTATGTCGACATGACATTTGAGAGCCAAAGAGGTCATTCATATTAAAAAGTGCCACCCTTAAATTTACAATTCATGGCTAGTTTTGCTTATGTGGACAAAACATATGAGAGCCAAGGGGGTCATCTCTATGAAAAAATGTGACACGTAAATGTGCAAACCTTGGCTAGTTTTGCTTATGTCGACGTAACATTTGAGAACCAAAGGGGTCATTCTATTTTTTTTAAAATGTCACACGTAAATGTGCAAACCGTTGTTATAGTTTCGCCCTATGTTGACTACCGCTTATGTCGGTGTAACATTTGAGAGCCAAAGGGGTAATTTCTGTTAAAAAAAATGTTTAAAAAAATTCACATGTGAATGTGGGGCAAGTTCCGCTTATGTTGACAACTGCTTATGTCCACATAACATCCATCCATCGCTTATGTTGACAAACTGTCACATTTGAGAGCCAAGTCATCTCTATTAAAAACTTTTACACGTAAATGTGCTAACTATGGCTAATTTTGCTTATGTCGACAGCCGCTTATGTCAACAAAACATTTGAAAACAAAAGTGGTCATTTCTGTTGAAAAAAAATGTCCCACGTAAATGTTCAAGCCTTGGTTAGTTTCCCCTATGTCGACATAATTAAGAGCCAAAGTGGTCATTTCTATTTTAAAAATGTGTTGCATGTAAATGTGCAAGCTATGGCTAGTTTTGCTTGTGTCGACAACCGCTTATGTTGACATAACATTTGAGCACAAAAGTCATTTCTGTAAAAAAAAAAAAAAAAGTGTCACATGTAAATGTGCAAGCCTTAGGTAGTTTCGCCTATGTCGACATAAGCGGTTGTCGACATAGGCGAAACTAGCCAAGGGTTGCACATTTACGTGTGACAACATTTAAGAGCAAAGTGGTCATTTCTATTTAAAAAATGTGTTACACGTAAATGTGCTAACTATGGCTAATTTCGCTTGTGTCGACAACCCTTTTGTCGACATAACATTTGAGAACCAAAGGGGTTATTCTATATTTTAAAAATGTCACACGTAAATGTGGAAACCGTTCTTATAGTTTCGCCCTATGTTGACTACCACTTATGTTGTGTAACATTTGAGAGCCAAAGGGGTCATTTCTGTATTAAAAAAAAAATTCACATGTGAATGTGCAAGTCGCGGCAAGTTCCGCTTATGTTGACAACCGCTTATGTCCACATAACATTCATCCATCGCTTATGTTGACATACTGTAAAATTTGAGAGCCATGTCATCTCTATGAAAAACCTTTACTTGTAAATGTGCTAACTATGGCTAATTTTGCTCATGTCGACAGCCGCTTATGTCAACAAAACATTTGAAAACAAAAGTGGTCATTGCTGTTAAAAAAAGTCACACGTAAACGTGCAAGCCTTGGCTAGTTTCCCCTATGTCGACATAATTAAGAGCCAAAGTGGTCATTTCTAGTTTAAAAATGTGTTGCATGTAAATGTGCAAGCTATGGCTAGTTTTGCTTGTGTCGACAACCGCTTATGTTGACATAACATTTGAGCACAAAAGTCATTTCTGTAAAAAAAAAAAAAAAAAAAAGTGTCACATGTAAATGTGCAAGCCTTAGGTAGTTTCGCCTATGTCGACATAAGCGGTTGTCGACATAGGCGAAACTAGCCAAGGGTTGCACATTTACGTGTGACAACATTTAAGAGCAAAGTGGTCATTTCTATTTAAAAAATGTGTTACACGTAAATGTGCTAACTATGGCTAATTTCGCTTGTGTCGACAACCCTTTTGTCGACATAACATTTGAGAACCAAAGGGGTTATTCTATATTTTAAAAATGTCACACGTAAATGTGGAAACCGTTCTTATAGTTTGGCCCTATGTTGACTACCGCTTATGTTGTGTAACATTTGAGAGCCAAAGGGGTCATTTCTGTATTAAAAAAAAAATTCACATGTGAATGTGCAAGTCGCGGCAAGTTCCGCTTATGTTGACAACCGCTTATGTCCACATAACATTCATCCATCGCTTATGTTGACATACTGTAAAATTTGAGAGCCATGTCATCTCTATGAAAAACCTTTACTTGTAAATGTGCTAACTATGGCTAATTTTGCTCATGTCGACAGCCGCTTATGTCAACAAAACATTTGAAAACAAAAGTGGTCATTGCTGTTAAAAAAAAGTCACACGTAAACGTGCAAGCCGTGGCTAGTTTCCCCTATGTCGACATAATTAAGAGCCAAAGTGGTCATTTCTAGTTTAAAAATGTGTTGCATGTAAATGTGCAAGCTATGGCTAGTTTTGCTTGTGTCGACAACCGCTTATGTTGACATAACATTTGAGCACAAAAGTAGTCATTTCTGTAAAAAAAAAAAAAAAAGTAAAAAGTGTCACATGTAAATGTGCAGGCCTTGGCTAGTTGCGCCTATGTCGACATAAGCGGTTGTCGACATAGGCGAAACTAGCCAAGGCTTGCACATTTACGTGTGACAACATTTAAGAGCAAAGTGGTCATTTCTATTTAAAAAATGTGTTACACGTAAATGTGCTAACTATGGCTAATTTCGCTTGTGTCGACAACCCTTTTGTCGACATAACATTTGAGAACCAAAGGGGTTATTCTATATTTTAAAAATGTCACACGTAAATGTGGAAACCGTTCTTATAGTTTGGCCCTATGTTGACTACCGCTTATGTTGTGTAACATTTGAGAGCCAAAGGGGTCATTTCTGTATTAAAAAAAAAATTCACATGTGAATGTGCAAGTCGCGGCAAGTTCCGCTTATGTTGACAACCGCTTATGTCCACATAACATTCATCCATCGCTTATGTTGACATACTGTAAAATTTGAGAGCCATGTCATCTCTATGAAAAACCTTTACTTGTAAATGTGCTAACTATGGCTAATTTTGCTCATGTCGACAGCCGCTTATGTCAACAAAACATTTGAAAACAAAAGTGGTCATTGCTGTTAAAAAAAAGTCACACGTAAACGTGCAAGCCTTGGCTAGTTTCCCCTATGTCGACATAATTAAGAGCCAAAGTGGTCATTTCTAGTTTAAAAATGTGTTGCATGTAAATGTGCAAGCTATGGCTAGTTTTGCTTGTGTCGACAACCGCTTATGTTGACATAACATTTGAGCACAAAAGTAGTCATTTCTGTAAAAAAAAAAAAAAAAGTAAAAAGTGTCACATGTAAATGTGCAGGCCTTGGCTAGTTGCGCCTATGTCGACATAAGCGGTTGTCGACATAGGCGAAACTAGCCAAGGCTTGCACATTTACGTGTGACAACATTTAAGAGCCAAAGTGGTCATTTCTATAAATAAATAAAAAAATGTCACACGTAAATGTGCACACGATGGCTAATTTCGCTTATCTTTACAACTGCTTATGTCGACATAACATTTGCGAGCCAAAGTGGTCATTTCTATTTAAAAAATGTGTTACACGTAAATGTGTTAACTATGGCTAATTTCGCTTGTGTCGACAACCCTTTTGTCGACATAACATTTGAGCACAAAAGTGGTCATTTCTGTAAAAAAAATAAGTGTCACACGTAAATGTGCAAGCATTGGCTAGTTTCGCCTATGTCGACAACCGCTGATGTCGACATAACATTTAAGAGCCAAAATGGTCATTTCTATTTTAAAAAATGTGCACACGTAAATGTGCACACGATGGCTAATTTCGCTTATCTTTACAACTGCTTATGTCAACATAACATTTGCGAGCCAAAGTGGTCATTTCTATTTAAAAAAATGTGTTATACGTAAATGTGTTAACTATGGCTAATTTTGCTTGTGTCGACAACCCTTTTGTCGACATAACATTTGAGCACAAAAGTGATCATTTCTGTAAAAAAAATAAGTGTACCGTATTTTCCGCACTATAAGGCGCACCTAAAAACCACAATTTTTCTCAAAAGCTGACAGTGCGCCTTATAACCCGGTGCGCTTTATTACGATTCATTTTCATAAAGTTTCGGTCTCGCAACTTCGGTAAACAGCCGCCATCTTTTTTCCTGGTAGAACAGGAAGCGCTTCTTCTTCTACGCAAGCAACCGCCAAGGAAAGCACCCGCCCCCATAGAACAGGAAGCGCTTCACCCGCCCCCGGAAGAAGAAGAAAAAACGCGCGGATATCACCGTACGTTTCATTTCCTGTTTACATCTGTAAAGACCACAAAATGGCTCCTACTACGCGACAAGGATCCGGTTCATAAAAAGACGCAATCTCTCCATCCGCACACGGATTACTACCGTATTTCACAGCAACTGATATTCCTGTGAACCGCACTGTGGAACGGGAGCACGTACGGTGAATATTCGCACCACAGGGAATGAGAAGTCATCCTTCACTGTGGTTCTAGCTTGCCATGCTAACTTCCACCCATGGTGATATTCAAAAGGAAGACCTTGCCAAAAGAGACCTTTCCAGCCGGCGTCATCATAAAAGCTAACTCGAAGGGATGGATGGATGAAGAAAAGATGAGCGAGTGGTTAAGGGAAGTTTACGCGAAGAGGCCGGGTGGCTTTTTTCACACAGCTCCGAAGGCGAACACACCTTCACTAAGACGGGCAGATAGCGCCGGTCGACATACGCCAACATCTGCCAGTGGATCGTAAATGCCTGGGCAGATAGTTTCGGTCACAACTGTGGTCCGAGCTTTCCGGAAGGCAGGATTCACAGAACTGCTGCACAACAACAGCGACACTGAATCCGATGACTTCGACGAGGCGGAGCCGGCCATTTTTGGATCCCACGCTTGCGCAACTTTTCAATTCGGACACCGAAGACGAAGAATTCGAAGGATTTACGAATGAAGAATAACTTCAGAAGGTGAGCGCTATGTTTATTTTGTGTGTTGTGACATTAACGTTCGAGCAACATTATGTTGCTATTTATTGCTCTACACCATTTTGAATTTTACTATGTTTGTGATTGCACATTTGCGTACATTTTGGGACAGAGTTGTTAGAACGCTGGTTTTCAATATATTATTAAAGTTTGACTGAACTATCTGACTGTTTTTTTGACATTCACTTTAGCGCAGCGTTTTTTTGACATTCACTTTAGCGCAGCGTAGGCGCGGCTTATAGTCCGGGGCGGCTTATTGGTGGACAAAATTATGAAATATGTAATTCATAGAAGGTGCGGCTAATAATCCGGTGCGCCTTATAGTGCGGAAAATACGGTAACACGTAAATGTGCAAGCATTGGCTAGTTTCGCCTATGTCGACAACCGCTGATGTCGACATAACATTTAAGAGCCAAAATGGTCATTTCTATTTAAAAAAAATGTGCACACTGGCTAATTTCGCTTATCTTTACAACTGCTTATGTCGACAGAACATTTGCGAGCCAAAGTGGTCATTTCTATTTTAAAAATGTGTTACAGGTAAATGTGCTAACTATGACTAATTTCGCTTGTGTCGACAACCCTTTGGTCGACATAACATTTGAGCACAAAAGTAGTCATTTGTGTAAAAAAAATAAGTGTCACGTAAATGCGCAAGCCTTGGCTAGTTTTGCCTGTGTCGACAACCGCTTATGTCGACAAAACATTTAAGAGCCAAAATGGTAATTTCTATTTAAAAACAAATGTCACATGTAAATGTGCACACAATGGCCAATTCCGCTTTTGTCGACAACGTTTATGTCGACAACCGCTTATGTCGACGTCAGTCAACCTGCCCGAGGGGCGTGAACATACTTTGTCTTCTAATGGTCGACGTCAACTCTTGTGTCCTCAGGCGCTGGATGACAGTGAGGTGCAGAGTCTGCGGGAGGAAACCAGGCGGCTGTACGTGCAAATGAAGGACATGGAGAGGCGGCACCGAGAGGAGAGAGAGAGGCTGCAGGTGTGTTGCACATGCACGTTGTTGCCGTTGTTTTTGTGCGATCATATTTGTGCACAGGGGTCAAGCTAGTGTGTGACTAACGGTGGGAAAGGTTCTAGTAAGGCGGGGCCTCCCTAAAAACTGGTTTATTTCAAGTGTCTAGTCCAGGGGTCGGGAACCTTTTTGGCTGTGAGAGCCATGAAAGACAAATATTTTAAAATGTATTTCCATGAGAGCCATATAATATTTTTTAACACTGAATACTAGAGATGTCCGATAATATCGGACTGCCGATATTATCAGCTGATAAATGCTATAAAATGTAATATCGGAAATTATCGGTTTCAAAATTATCGGTATCGGTTTCCAAAAGTAAAATTTATGACTTTTGAAAACGCCGCTGTACGGAGTGGTACACGGACGTAGGGAGAAGTACAGAGCGCCAATAAACCTTAAAGGCACTGCCTTTTGCGTGCCGGCCCAGTCACATTATATCTACGGCTTTTCACACACACATGTGAATGCAAGCATACTTGGTCAACAGCCATACAGGTCACACTGAGGGTGGCCGTATAAACAACTTTAACACTGTTACAAATATGCGCCACACTGTAAACCCACACCAAACAAGAAAGACAAACACATTTTGTGAGAACATCCGCACCGTAACACAACATAAACACAACAGAACAAATACCCAGAACCCCTTGCAGCACTAACTCTTCCGGGACGCTACAATATACCCCCCACCCCCACCCCCACCTCAACCCCGCCCACCTCAATCTCCTCATGCTCTTGAGGCATGTTAAAAAAAATAATGCACTTTGTGACTTTAATAATAAATATGGCAGTGCCATTGGCTACCCCTGTGGTAAATTTTAAATGTGCTCTATAAATAAAGTTGATTTGATTTGATGTTGGCATTTTTTTCCATAACTTGAGTTGATTTATTTTGGAAAACCTTGTTACATTGTTTAATGCATCCAGCGGGTCATCACAACAAAATTAGGCATAATAATGTGTTAATTCCACGACTGTATATATTGGTATCGGTTGATATCGGTAATTAAGAGTTGGACAATATCGGAATATCGGATATCGGCAAAAAAGCCATTATAGGACATCTCTACTGAATACAACTAAATGCGTGCATTTTTAAGTAAGACCAACATTTTTACAGTATAATAAGTCTCTTATTCTTTTTAATAACATTGTTAATCTGAAGGTAGCCAATGATAAATGAAATACTTAATTACCATTAATGCGACTTCTGGTGCTGCATGGTTTTGCTGATGGCTTTGTAGTCGTTATTTTTAACACTGTGATTACCAGCGGAATTATTCATTACTTATCGTGTTAAGTAATGTCAGCTAAGATTTATCTGAGAGCCAGATGCAGTCATCAAAAGAGCCACATCTGGCTCTAGAGCCATAGGTTCCCTACCCCTGGTCGAGTCCATGGGTGTCAAACTCGTTCTCATTGGGGGCCACATCGCAGTTATGGCTGCCCTCAGAGGACCAATTGTAACAGTGAGTAATATATACATTTTGAATTGTTCCATTTCACAATTATTTATTGTTATATATTTTTACGTACACTGTAGGAAAAATATGTAGATTTTAGAGTAAAGTTTAGCTGCCGAAATTTTACCATGAAATGTATCATGTTTTTTACAATGTATACTGGGAATGGGAAAACAGTACCACTGTTTTACTGTAAAACCTAAGTTTTTTACGGTGTAATACTGTAAATGGAAAAACAAAAATACACATTTTTTTGTTCTGGGTTTTTACGGTAAAATTCTGGCAACTGAGCTACCAGTTTTTTACCGAAAAAACAATTTGATGGTCAAGCAGATATTTAAGTACTTATTTTCATGTTTGGAATGTGTGATAATATAATATTTGTTGCAATATTAGATTAAGTTTTAAATATGAAATTGCATACAGTACATGTATTTTTTTCTGTCAAAATAGAAAGTTGACTACATTTAGAAACAAATAGACGCATGGTAATTCCAGGCCTTTGCGGGCCACATAAAATGAGGTGGCGGGCCATATATGGCCCCCGGGCCTTGAGTTTGACACATAGCGCTATATAAATCTAATCCGTTATTATTATTAAATACATCCGAGAAAACATTCATTGTGGATTTTTTTTTTAGAGATGTCCGATAAAATCGATAAATGCGTTAAAATGCAATATCGGAAATTATCGGTATCGTTTTTTTTATTATCGGTATCGTTTTTTTTTTGTTTTTTTGGTTTTTTTTTATTAAATCAACATAAAAAACACAAGATACACTTACAATTAGTGCACCAACCCCAAAAACCTCCCTCCCCCATTTACACACATTCACACAAAAGGGTTGTTTCTTTCTGTTATTAATATTCTGGTTCCTACATTATATATCAATATATATCAATACAGTCTGCAAGGGATACAGTCCGTAAGCACACATGATTGTGCGTGCTGCTGGTCCACTAATAGTACTAACCTTTAACAGTTAATTTTACAAATTTTCATTCATTAATAGGTTCTATGTAACTGTTTTTATATTGTTTTACTTTCTTTTTTATTCAAGAAAATGTTTTTAATTTATTTATCTTATTTTATTAATTTTTTTAAAAAGTACCTTATCTTCACCATACCTGGTTGTCCAAATTAGGCATAATAATGTGTTAATTCCACGACTGCATATATCGGTTGATATCGGTATCGGTAATTAAAGAGTTGGACAATATCGGAATATCGGATATCGGCAAAAAGCCATTATCGGACATCCCTACTTTTTTTTCCTTCCACACTGGCGCTGTCCCGCCCCTAACGTCCAAATGGTAGAAAGTTGACAATGGTGGTTTGTTGCGATTGACGGGTGATCAGTCCACGGCGCCCGCTGGGATAGGCTCCAGCTCCAGGGCACGCTGTAACCTGATGTCGTTATCCGGCAGACGGACTCTGAAGACCAGCGCGTCCGTCTGGCGGCGCAGTCCGAGCGCCTTCAGAAGGCGGAGGAAAAGTCAGAGGAGCGAGGCCAGCAGGTGGAGGAGCTGCAGAGGCTGCTGGGCAACATGGAAGCGGAGAGCGGCGTCCTGCGGGAGAAGATGGCGGCCGGCGAGGCCGAGCTGCTGCGGCTTAAAGCAGACAAGGGAGAAGAAGGAGGCGAGAAGGAGCAGAGGTGAGTGGCCATTTTAGTATTTTCAATTTGGTAAAACAAGACTTTCATAGAAAAAAAAACAGACAAACACTAACGAACAGGTGCTCGCAGGTGTAACAAGCTGCAGAAGGAGGTGGCCGTGCTGAAGGAGAAGATCCATCACCTGGACGACATGTTGAAGAGTCAACAGAGGAAAGTGCGACACATGATTGAACAGGTACTCAGGAAGCCGTTATGGAGGATTATTGATTCGGAAGGGGGAGGAAATGGAACAATGGCGTCATCTTTGTGTCTTTGTGCTCTGACAGCTGCAGAACTCCCGCACTGTTCTCCAGGAGAGAGAGCGATTCATCAAGGATCTGGAGGAAAAGGTGGCCTTTCTGGAAGCTGAGGTCAGTGCTTTTTTTGTGTGTCTGGAGCTTTAATACTAATTGGCTACATACAAACTGTGCACTTGTCCAATCTAATAGACGCCATATATCACGTACAACATAAATACATATTACCAGGTACTCCATAGTGTTAAAGTACCAATGATAGTCACACACACACTAGGTGTGGTGAAATTTGTCCTCTGCATTTGACCCATCACCCTTGATCACCCCCTGGGAGGTGAGAGGAGCAGTGAGCAGCAGCGGTGGCCGCGCCCGGGAATTATTTTTGGTGATTAACCCCCAATTCCAACCCTTGATGCTGAGTGCCAAGCAGGGAGGTATTGGGTCTCACTTTTATAGTCTTTGGTATGACTCGGCCGGGGTTTGAACTCACAACCTAACGATCTCAGGGCGGACACTCTAACCATTAGGCCACTGAGTAGGTTGGGGGGCATGACAGAAAAGGATTGAGAACACAAATGTGAGCGACATTAGCATATTGTGCCAACATGGCACTCACATTGGAACAGCGACGTCATGCTAGCATACTAACTGAAAACAAACAAACAAACAGCAAATTGTTGGCAAGGCTTTATTTCAAGATGTGTAGTGAAGCCTGGGCGGAAATATTTGTTCTGACTGATAGCTGGATGAGCTTTATTTCGAGATGTGTAGCCAATCCTGGGGGGATTTTTTTTCTGACTGACAATTGGGAGAGCATTATTTTAGGATGTGTTGCAAAGCCTGAGTAGGAATGGGTTATTTTTTTGATGACAGTTTAGAGCTTTATTTTAAGATGTGTAGTGAAGCCTACGTGGGATTTTTTATTTTTTTTTACTGATAGTTGTCAGAGCTTTATTTTAAGACATATAACAAAGCCTGGTCGTGATTCTTTTTTCTTTCCCCTGCCTGATAAATGGCAGGGCTTTATTTCAAGATGTGTAGTGAAGCCTGGGCGGAAATATTTTTCCTGAGTGATAGTTGGAAGAGCTTTATTTTGAGATGTCCAGCCAAGCCTGGGGGGATTTTTTTTTCTGACTGAAAATTGGAGATATTTATTTTAAGATGTGTAGCAAAGGCTGGGGTGGAATGGGTTATTTTCTGACGACAGTTGGGAGAGCTTTATTTTAAGATGTGTAGTGAAGCCTACGGGGGATTTTCTGTTTTTTACTGATGGTTGGCAGTTTTATTTTGAGAAGTGTAGCGAAGCCTGCGCAGGAATCTTTTTTCCCCTGACTGACAGTTGACAGGAGCTTCAAGCCTGGGCTGTTTTTTTCCTATATGATAGTTAGCAAAGCTTTATTCTAAGATGTGTAGTGAAGCCTGGGCGGAAATATTTTTTCTGAGTGTTAGTTGGAAGAGCTTTATTTGCAGATGTGTAGCAAAGCCTGGGGGGATTTTTTTTTTCTGACTGACAATTGGGAGAGCATTATTTTAGGATGTGTAGCAAAGCCTGAGTAGTAATGGGTTATTTTTTGACAACAGTTTAGAGCTTTATTTTAGGATGTGTAGTGAAGCCTATGTGGGATATATACAGTATATATATATTTTTTTGACTGATAGTTGTCAGAGCTTTATTTTAAGACGTATAACAAAGCTTGGTCGTGATTCTTTTTTCTTTCCCCTGACTGATAGTTGGCAGGGCTTTATTTCAAGATGTGTAGTGAAGCCTGGGGGGATTTTTTTCCCCCTGACTGACAGTCAGGAGAGCTATATTTTAGGATGTGTAGCAAAGCCTTGGTGGGAATGTATTTTTTTCTGACGACAATTGAGAGAGCTTTATTTTAAGATGTGTAGTGAAGCCTGTGTTTTTTAGTTGTTTTTTTACTGACAGTTGGCAGAGTTTTATTTTGAGATGTGTAGCGAAGACTGGGCAGGAATCTTTTTTTCCCCGACTGGCAGTTGACAAGAGCTTTCTTTTAAGATGTGTAGTGAAGCCTGGGCTGTTTTTCTTCCTAAATGATAGTTGCCAGAGCTTTATTTGATCATTTAGCGATAAGCCTGGGCAGGATTTTGGTTGTATTTTTTTAGGGACACATAACTGTCAAAAAGTCACCAGTACAAAGCTACCTAAATACTGTACATGTTCATCTTCAAACATATTTTTCTCATGTTTTCAAACTATTTCGACCGACAGAACAGAGAAATGCATGACCACATGGACTACTTCCTGTCGGGCCAGAAACCTCCGCCTCTCAAATGCGCCGAGAACAAGCCAGTGATCGTTTACAGGTGCGCTCCACTTCTCTTCCTACCTTGCCATGTTCACGCCAAGATGATCACCTTCCTTCCTTCTCTCCGCGCAGTAAACCTCTGACGCCGTCCACACACAGCAACAAGTCCCTCCCCTTCATCAAAGTCATCGAGATCAAGTCGTAAACGGCGAAGATGAGGACCATGACTCAAAAATGTGTAAATGTACGTACGATCAATACATAGAACTAGTTGGAGAAACGATTTTTTCTACAAGACTGGAATCCAAACGATTCAAAGGTCAACCTCCGCAGTGCTTTGCATATCATTGCTGACAGAGGCCATTCAATTGCCCTTAACTTTAAATAACCATCTATACAATCATTATCATGCTTACACTTTTTTAAATATTTTTTTAAGCAGGAAAATATTTATTTAGGCACTTGGTTACGACTTCTAAATAGTGTATCAAGTTTCTGCTATGCATATTTAATGAGCGCGTTTTTGACACCATCAATAGTGTAAGAGTGTAGTCATATTTAATGTAAACTTTGTAGATATTGCAGTTCAGTGAGTCTGATTACTTGTATTGTGTCAAATGAATGACTAAATAAATAAAGTGTATTTCAAAAACCGCACTTAGTTGGGAACACCTTCAAGCCAGAGCCTTGCACTGCCATCTAGTGGACAAAAAGATACACAACACAACTCTGATTCATTCAAAACATTTCAATACATTGTCCACTTGCAGCTGTAGTTAACTGGCTATCTGCAAAACGCTCCTGTCGTATAGAGGATCTTTGACTCTAATTTCTTGCAGAGAGCTTGTGCATAATCTTTTCACTGACATTTTTGGGAAGATATTCTGTGTAACAGAGCAGAGCCCTTTTAAATTGGTTTTGCAGTAGGTCCTTAAAAAACACAAAATGCTCATTTTATCTTTGACTTAATATTTTAGGAGTAGATTCCCAAAAGCAGCGGCGCAATCTTGTCATATCAAAGATACTTGACCAGGGTATTTTACAGTACAACCCTAAAAATTGCCTATCAAATAGAGGATCTTTGATTCATATTTTTTTACAGTAGATCCTTTAAACAGCAGCATGTGGTAGATCTTTGATTAGCGTCTTTTGCATCAGATTCTTAAAATCTACACAGCACTCCCGTTATTTTGAGGATCTTTGACCACGCACTGTTTTTTTAGTATATCCATAACAGCATAGCCCTCCTGACATTTAGAGGATCTATATTTATTTTTTTTGCAACTTGTCTTTAAAAACAGCAGAGCACTTGTGTCATATAGAAGACTTTTGAGTAGCATTATTGCTTCAGATTCCTAAAAACGGTCATTTAGAGCAGTGGCTCTCAAACTGTGGTAAGTGTACCACTAGTGGTACAAGGGCTCCATCAACTGGTACACCAAAAAAAATCACTTGTAGTGTTTTATTTTCCTTTATTCAAACAGTGTTACTGTTCAAACTGTGTAATGTTACAGTGGCCGACAGTATTAAATGTTAAATAAAACCTCTGCCTTGTTTTAAAAAACACTCATGAATACTGTAATTTAATGTTGGTCATTACGGTGATAATTGGACAGCCAATTACATGGTGAAAAAAGTTAGACAACCACTTATTTAGAGGATTTTTAACGGTTTTTCTTTATACCGTAGTATATCTGTAATAACAGCATAGCGCAGGGGTGGGCAATTAATTTTTACCGGGGGCCGCTTGAGCAACCCAAGCACTGCTGGAGGGCCACACCGACAATATTTCAATTAAATTTTGCTTAAATTATTTTTGATATACCGTAATATAAACAATAATAATAATAATAATAATAATTTCATTTAACCTAACTTAACTTTATACAAAAGCATATTGCTTATGATGGTTTTATTTTTAACACTGTCTTACACAACACTTCCTGATGTATAATACAATGCAAAAATGTCAATTTCTCTCACTTTATCCTACATCCTCTTTAAAAGTCCAACATTTTTCCCCGTCAAGATTTGGACAACCATATGTTGTCACACCTGCCAGCTTGTCCCATTTCAGTCCTAACATGTCCAAACACGCATTTACCTATGTGAACAAGTCATTACCTGTGATTGTCTTTTTAATTCACTGCATGGCTGCCAGCTCCTCCGTGATTTGAAGGTCTGCAGTTATCCCATGTAAGAAGATGAGCAGCTGGGCGGTGTCACGTACATCGCAGCTCTCATCCAAAGCCAGCGAAAAACAGTCAAAGTCGGCCATTCTGTTCTTCAGCTGAAGCTCCAAGTTTCCAGCGATGGTCTCAACCCACCTCGTTACTACTCAGTGGCCTAGTGGTTAGAGTGTCCGCCCTGAGATCGGTAGGTTGTGAGTTCAAATCCCGGCCGAGTCATACCAAAGACTATAAAAATGGGACCCATTACCTCCCTGCTTGGCACTCAGCATCAAGGGTTGGAATTGGGGGTTAAATCACCAAAAATTATTCCCGGGCGCGGCCACCGCTGCTGCCCACTGCTCCCCTCACCTCCCAGGGGGTGATCAAGGGTGATGGGTCAAATGCAGAGAATAATCTCGCCACACCTAGTGTGTGTGTGACAATCATTGGTACTTTAACTTTAACTTTAACTTTACAGTGCGTCGGGAGAGTGACACGTTCTCAAATGCGCCCCTCTTCTCCGGGCATATCAGCGCAACAGAGTCCAATAAGCACTCCTTAATAAACTCTCCGTCAGAAAACGCCTTATTTTTTCTGGCGATTTTGTGAGAAATGACGAAACATGTCCTGACAGCTGCATCTCTGGGGGTGTGAAATTTGGCAAAAAGTCCTTGTTGGGTTTGCAGTTTTACCATCAACGCATCAGCCTCCCTTGCACGCGCTTCATCAGACAGATTCCGGTATTTTTCCTCGTGCTTCGTCGTGTAGTGGCGATTCAAATTATATTCTTTAAACACAGCAACCTGTGTACCACAAATTAAGCACACGGCTTTACCTTTAATTTCTGTAAAGAAATACTCGGCATTCGTCATCAACTTTTCTCTTTTTAGCGTCTCGGCGGTAACCGTGCATCACTTGTCGCTGTGCACCTTCACTCACAGGTTACACACAGACATACGCCGATGAATAACACTTTTCAAAATAAAAGCAGCACAGTTGTATTGCACGCACGTCATAGACGTTTTTTATTTTTTTATTTTGTAATTTGTGATTGCTGCTGATCACATTCCCTCACAATCGCGCACGACCATAGTCCACACGGAAGTAATACAAATAACGCTTTTCAGAACAAAAGCAGCACCGTTATATTGCACACTCGACATAGATACGTTTTTTAATTTATTTTGTAATTTATGATTGGCCTCACGCAGGCCGGACATTCACGCACAAAGGGCCGGATGTGGCCCGCGGGCCGTAGAATGTCCAGGTCTGGCATAGCGGGATAGAGGATCTTTTACAAGTGTTTTTTTTTTTTGCAGTACAATCCTAAAAATAGGACATTCTTGTCATATAGAGAATCTTTGATTAGGATTTTTTACGCAAGGCTTTTAAAAATAGCACAGCACTGTTGTCTTATAGATGCTATTTGGTGAGGGTTTTTACAGTAGGTCCTTAAAAACAGTACAGTATTTGTGTTCCATACTTAAAATTGCTGTTTTGGCACATTTTACTTTGGTACTTGGAGGCAAAACGTTTGGGCACACCTGATATAGAGGATCTTTGTTTGACATGTTTTTGCAGCAGGTCCTTAAAGGCCTACTGAAACCCACTACTACCGACCACGCAGTCTGATAGTTTATATATCAATGATGAAATTTTAACATTGCAACACATGCCAATACGGCCAGGTTAGCTTACTAAAGTGCAATTTTAAATTTCGCACGAAATATCCTGCTGAAAACGTCTCGGTATGATGACGCCTGCGTGTGACGTCACGGATTGTAGAGGACATTTTGGGACAGCTTGGTGACCAGCTATTAAGTCGTCTATTTTCATCGCAAAATTCCACAGAATTCTGGACATCTGTGTTGGTGAATCTTTTGCAATTTGTTCAATGAACAATGGAGACAGCAAAGAAGAAAGCTGTAGGTGGGAAGCGGTGTATTGCGGCAGGTGTTGTGCCGGATAACGCACCCCCGCCGTAGAATGCACCCCCTGACTGTTGTGCCGGATAACACAGCCGGTGTTTCATTGTTTACATTCCCGAAAGATGACAGTCAAGCTTTACCATTGGCCTGTGGAGAACTGGGACAACAGAGACTCTTACCAGGAGGACTTTGAGTTGGATACGCAGACGCGGTACCGTGAGTATGCATGCAGCATTTTTTATCAGCGACCGAAAGTTGCGAACTTTATCGTCTATGTTCTCTACTAAATCCTTTCAGCAAAAATATGGCAATATCGCGAAATGATCAAGTATGACACATAGAATGGACCTGCTATCCCCGTTTAAATAAGAAAATCGCATTTCAGTAGGCCTTTAAAAAGGGTCATTTAGAGGAAACGTATTGCTTAATTTATGATTTAATGTACATTTTAACATTATATACAAAATGAGAATACAGTGAAAGGAGAAGTCCGGCTCTCCTAGTCTTTGAAAACGTGTCCACAAGCACTCACCTAGCGAGGTTGCATTGTACAAGTCAAGAAAACACGGCGTCACAAAGTGCTCTCCAGCGTGTTGTAGTTGTCCTTGAAGCTCTTCAGCTCCAGGAAGTGCTTGGGCCTCTTGCTGCGCGGCCCGGCCGAGGGCAGGTAGGTGACCTGGATGGTGGACGGGGTGTTACGGGCCGTGGAACCTGTCAGGTCTTTGGCTGCCAACTGGTGGTGCTGGTCCAGGCTGGTGCTGCTGGAGTAGGCCTTCACACTAAAATGGGACAGAAATGTTGGTTGATTTCATGTCAAATCCACATAATAGAATGTTTTACAGCAACAAGTACTTACACATCAGCTAATTCATTGAGCGCCTGCTGGTATTCAAGGAATTCTGCTTCTCCAAACACCTGAAATGACGATAAAATATAGTTTCTAACGCCTGCATCCACCACGGCGTACAATACACACCCCGGTGCCATGGCGGGCACTGTCGTAGCCCTCCAGCAGGCGCTCGATCAGCGCGCTCCGGCTGCTCTTGATCAGGGAGTGGGAATTTCGAAGCTCCAGCAGCCAGTTCCGGAAGTTTCTCCCCGTGAAGGCAGTGGGAGTGTTGCATATGTCCTGCAGTGGAATACCTGTGGATTAGGAGAGACAATTTAAAAGGTAATGAAGACGTAAAATAGTGGTTTCATCTCTTACCTGAGTCACGAATGGCATCCAGGGCTTTCATTCGATACAGGTAGTTATAGCAACCTTCAAGAGATCAATGAATTAACATTATATGACATGCTATGCATCCAACGATCAGGCATCAAGTAAATAAAAGGCCAGGAACACCGACAACAATACTTTTTATTTGGACATTTTTCAACATCATTCAATCAGTCCAACTCATACTGACTGGTATACACAAGCTATGGAGATGATATCAGTAGAAACAACTGCATTTAGTTGAGATAATAATGAGTCATATATTGGAATATGGGGTCCATTATTAAAATTTGTTTAACTATTAAATGAACCTATAAATATGATTTATTTTATCTTTGTGGAAAATATTGGGACACAGTGTGTTGTCAAGCTTATGAGTGAGATGTGATGCAAGTGTGCCACTATTGTTCATTTTTTCAATGTTTTTATTTTATTTTTTTATAAATGGCTGTGATGATAATGTAAATGAGGGATTGCTAATCACTGCTATGTTGGAATTCGTATTAATATTGATACTGTTGCTGTTGTTACACACATGTAAGAGGGAGATGTGCTATGGCTATGAGTTGTTTTTTCCCTTGGCCTCAGTCTGGACCCCCTCTCCAGCCCCCCAGTTTCTGACCTTTATAGACCCGTCAGCGATCCTGTTCTGTCTCCCTGTAATGTTTGTCTGATCTTGAATGGGAATGTGTTGAAAATTTTAATTTCCCCTCAGGGATTAATAAAGTATTTCTGATTCTGCTTCTGATATTCGTTTTTGTTTGACTACTTTTGGATTGTTTTGTGTCATGTTTGTGTGTCCTCTCAATTGCTCTGTTGAGTGCTATACTGAAAGTTGCTGGGCCGGGTTTGGTTTTGGAATTGTGTTATTATGGTGTTATTGTGTATTATTTTGTTGGACTGATTAATAAAAAATAAATATATAATTCAGTGATTTTTATCAGAATCCAAATCAATGTCCATTTCTCAGATGATATAATTGTTGATGACTGAAGTGCTGATATCAACCAAACCTAAACCCCCCCCTCACCCCAACCCCTTCCACATCCCATCCCCCGGATTGTAAATAATTCAATGTACCGTATTTTGTGGAGTATAAGTCACACCGGCCAAAAATGCATAATAAAGAAGGAAAAAAACATATATAAGTCGCATTTTTGGGGGAAATTTATTTGATAAAACCCAACACCAAGAATAGACATTTGAAAGACAATTTAAAATAAATAAAGAATAGTGAACAACAGGCTGAAAAAGTGTACATTATATGAGGCATAAATAACCAACTGAGAACGTGCCTGGTATGTTCACGTAACATATTATGGTAAGAGTCATTCAAATAACTATAACATATAGAACATGCTATGCATTTACCAAACAATCTGTCACTCCTAATCGCTAAATCCCATGAAATCTTGTACGTCTAGTCTCTTACGTGAATGAGCTAAATAATATTATTTGATATTTTACGGTAATGTGTTAATAATTTCACACATAAGTCGCTCCTGAGTATAAGTAGCACCCCCGTCCAAACTATGAAAAAAACTGCGACTTATAGTCTGAAAAATACGGTATATACCGTATTTTCCGCACTATAAGGCGCACCTAAAAACCACAATTTTTCTCAAAAGCTGACAGTGCGCCTAATAACCCGGTGCGCTTTATTACGATTCATTTTCATAAAGTTTCGGTCTCGCAACTTCGGTAAACAGCCGCCATCTTTTTTCCCGGTAGAACAGGAAGCGCTTCTTCTTCTACGCAAGCAACCGCCAAGGAAAGCACCCGCCCCCATAGAACAGGAAGCGCTTCACCCGCCCCCATAGAACAGGAAGCGCTTCACCCGCCCCCGGAAGAAGAAGAAAAAACGCGCGGATATCACCGTACGTTTCATTTCCTGTTTACATCTGTAAAGACCACAAAATGGCTCCTACTAAACGATCCGGTTCATAAAAAGACGCAATCTCTCCATCCGCACACGGATTACTACCGTATTTCACAGCAACTGAACCGCACTGTGGAACGGGAGCACGTACGGTGAATATTCGCTCCACAGGGAATGAGAAGTCATCCTTCACTGTGGTTCTAGCTTGCCATGCTAACTTCCACTCATGGTGATATTCAAAAGGAAGACCTTGCCAAAAGAGACCTTTCCACCCGGCGTCATCATAAAAGCTAACTCGAAGGGATGGATGGATGAAGAAAAGATGAGCGAGTGGTTAAGGGAAGTTTACGCGAAGAGGCCGGGTGGCTTTTTTCACACAGCTCCGAAGGCGAACACACCTTCACTAAGACGGGCAGACAGCCTCGGACGACATACGCCAACATTTGCCAGTGGATCGTAAATGCCTGGGCAGATATTTCGGTCACAACTGTGGTCCGAGCTTTCCGGAAGGCAGGATTCACAGAACAACAGCGACACTGACTCCCGATGACTTCTACGAGACGGAACCGGCCATTTTGGATCCCACGCTTGCGCAACTTTTCAATTCGGACACCGAAGACGAAGAATTCGAAGGATTTACGAATGAAGAATAACTTCAGAAGGTGAGCGCTATGTTTATTTTGTGTGTTGTGACATTAACGTTCGAGCAACATTATGTTACTATTGCTCTACACCATTTTGAATTTTACTATGTTTGTGATTGCACATTTGCGTACATTTTGGGACAGAGTTGTTAGAACGCTGGTTTTCAATATATTATTAAAGTTTGACTGAACTATCTGACTGTTTTTTTGACATTCACTTTAGCGCAGCGTTTTTTTGACATTCACTTTAGCGCAGCGTAGGCGCGGCTTTTAGTCCGGGGCGGCTTATTGGTGGACAAAATTATGAAATATGTAATTCATAGAAGGTGCGGCTAATAATCCGGTGCGCCTTATAGTGCGGAAAATACGGTACCGTATTTTTTGGAGTATAAGTCACACCGGCCAAAAATGCATAATAAAGAAGGAAAAAAACATATATAAGTCGCATTTTTGGGGGAAATTTATTTGATAAAACCCAACACCAAGAATAGACATTTGAAAGACAATTTAAAATAAATAAAGAATAGTGAACAACAGGCTGAAAAAGTGTACATTATATGAGGCATAAATAACCAACTGAGAACGTGCCTGGTATGTTCACGTAACATATTATGGTAAGAGTCATTCAAATAACTATAACATATAGAACATGCTATGCATTTACCAAACAATCTGTCACTCCTAATCGCTAAATCCCATGAAATCTTGTACGTCTAGTCTCTTACGTGAATGAGCTAAATAATATTATTTGATATTTTACGGTAATGTGTTAATAATTTCACACATAAGTCGCTCCTGAGTATAAGTAGCACCCCCGTCCAAACTATGAAAAAAACTGCGACTTATATTCTGAAAAATACGGTATATACTCTGATGATTAACTTGTGTGATGACTGCATTATGCTGATAGTACATATTTATACCATGAATTGATTGACGTGGAACCCCGACTTAAACAAGTTGAAAAACGTATTCGGGTGTTACCATTTAGTGGTCAATTGAACGGAATATGTACTGTACTGTGCAACCTATTAATAAAAGTCTCAATCAGTGAATCGCGTTATAATCTGAATAAAACAGAAAAACATAACTGAAAATCGTTTATCTCATCATGTTAGTATCGATCTGGTATCTTTAATATCGATATTTGCACTTTTTTTCCTCTGTACTCACTCATTTGTGATTCATGCCCCAGCCTGGCGTCTTCTTCTAGAAGAAGCCGAGGTTCGAACCGGATCTCGTGAACTTTGGACAGGCTGGAGTCGATGTCCTCACGCAAACCCTGAAATAAATACGTTCTATATTAACACTGTTTAGTTATGACGTGCCTTTGGTTGTTTACTTGTTTTGTTACCTTGGGCGCGTTGTGGCCGATTGGTGCGTGAGGGCCGCGGCGTGATCTCATGGCAAAGCGCATAATTTGCCTTTTAACGAAGATGAAGAGCAGCACGAACACCTGTCGACAATACACTTATTGATCAGTGTTATTAATAATAGTGCAGCAAATAAATTGTGTCGGACTCACCAAGCTGCCATAGGCCATCACCAACACCACGTTCACCCCTGATAGCGGCGATGAATCTGCCATCTTTACATCAGGTGTGATGTTTACCTACGAGCTAGCTACATTAGCTTAAATGATATCATGTTCTTCGAAGCGACATTGGCCTTCAAGCGTGCACCTGAATTCATTGTTGTCTTATTATTTAAGCCATCATGTTGTAGCTATGTTATACCTGTAACATAAAATGTTATTGTTGTTTAGGTAGACGGACGTGTGGCTAAGCTAGCTTGACCTAGTAATGGCTGCCTCTTTTCCGGGTTAGCGACGCCCTCAATTACCGTAATAGCAGCATAAAAGGGGCAAACAGAAACTCTTGTCGGTTAATCATTAATGCATTGTTTTGCTCAAAAATGTCGCCCTCGTGAAAGGAAATGTGGTGTATTACGGTATGTGCGTGAGTTATGTTTTATGACAAAATGTGCCTCAAGCGTAAAAAATATTTAAGTTATTAAATTCCACTGGGGGGGCAGCACGGTGGTTCAGGGGTTAGTGCATGTGCCTCACAATACGAAGGTTTTGAGTTCAATTTTGGAGTTTGCATGTTCTCCCCGGGACTGCGTGGATTCCCTCCGGGTACTCAGGCTTCCTCCCACCTCCAAAGACATGCACCTGGGGATAGGTTGATTGACAACACTAATTGGCCCGAGTGTGTGAATGTTGTCTGTCTACCTGTGATGAGATGGCGACTGGCTCGGCCGGGGTTTGAACTCATGACCTTCCGATCTCAGGGCGGACACTCTAGGAGATACAATTCAGCAATACCTATAAAGCATGGGTGTCCAAAGCTCGGCCCACGACTATTTTTTTTTTAAGACCCGCTGCACATTCTCAAAATACTATTTTAAAAAACAAAGTGGAAACCGGTGAAATGTAACGAAAGAGAAGTTGCAATGTTGACTCTAATAACACACAGCTGCCATGCAGCTTTAAAATCTGTCCTTGCTCAAAAAATAATAATGACAATCAATGTTGTAATGAATTATTGACCTATTTGAGGTTCCAATTAATTCACATGATCAAATATTCCCACTTTAGGGGAAATATTGCGTATTGAGTTCAAGTACCGCAGAGTCTTGTTCACGAGTGAGGGAAGAGTGGATCGTGAGATCGACAGGCGGATCGGTGCGGCGTCTTCAGTAATGCGGATGCTGTATCGATTTGTTGTGGTGAAGAAGGAGCTGAGCCGGAAGGCAAAGCTCTCAATTTAGCAGTCGATCTATGTTGCCATCCTCACCTATGGTCATGAGCTTTGGGTTATGACCGAAAGGACAAGATCACGGGTACAAGCGGCCGAAATTAGTTTCCTTCGCCGGGTGGCGGGGCTCTCCCTTAGAGATAGCTCTGTCATCCAGGATGAGCTCAAAGTAAAGAGGCTGCTCCTCCACATGGAGAGGAGCAAGATGAGGTGGTTCGGGCATCTGGTCAGGATGCCACCCGAACGCCTCCCTAGGGAGGTGTTTAGGGCACGTCCGACCGGTAGGAGGCCACATGGAAGACCCAGGACACGTTGGGAAGACTATCTCTCCCGGCTGGCCTGGGAACGCCTCGGGATCCCCCGGGAGGAGCTGGACGAAGTGGCTGGGGAGAGGGAAGTCTGGGCTTCCCTGCTTAGGCTGCTGCCCCCGCGACCCGACCTAGGATAAGCAGAAGAAGATGGATGGATGGATGGATTTTGTGTTTGCTGTATAAAAATCTAAGTGTTCTTTGGCAAAAGGGCATAAAACAAACAAAAAAGCCATGACCAAAATAATACAAACTTAGTATTAACGGATGGATCTGAAGTTGCTCTAGAGCAGTGGTTCTCAAATGGGGGTACGCGTACCCCTTGGGGTACTTGAAGGTATGCCAAGGGGTACGTGAGATTTTTTTTAAATATTCTAAAAATAGCAACAATTCAAAAATCCTTTATAAATATATTTATTGAATAATACTTCAACAAAATAAATGTTTAGAATTAAGTTCATGAATCCAGATGGATCTCTATTACAATCCCCAAAGAGGGCACTTTAAGTTGATGATTACTTCTATGTGTAGAAATCTTTATTTATAATTGAATCACTTGTTTATTTTTCAACAAGTTTTTAGTTATTTTTATATCTTTTTTTCCAAATAGTTCAAGAAAGACCACTACAAATGAGCAATATTTTGCACTGTTATACAATTTAATAAATCAGAAACTGATGACATAGTGCTGTATTTTACTTCTTTTTCTCTTTTTTTCAACCAAAACTGCTTTCCTCTGATTAGGGGGTACTTGAATTAAAACAATTTTCACAGAGGGTACATCATTAAAAAAAAGGTTGAGAATCTCTGCTCTAGAGCGGAATCAGCAACCCGCGGCTCTCGAGTCTCTAGAGAAACTTGAGTGTTGAAAGTAAAAATCTAATAAAATCTATGTCTTTTTTTAAACACTTTTATGAGTGTGGCCTTTTTGGATTCCCAATAATTTTAGTTAAGTGATTTATATTTAAGTAGTGCTTTTCTCTCTTGACTCAAAGCGCTTTACATAGTAAAAACTAGAGATGTCCGATAATGGCTTTTTTGCCGATATCCGATATTCCGATATTGTCCAACTCTTAATTACCGATTCCGATATCAACCGATACCGATATATACAGTCGTGGAATTAACACATTATTATGCCTAATTTTGTTGTGATGCCCCGCTGGATGCATTAAACAATGTAACTTGACCATGAATTGATTAACGTGGACCCCGACTTAAACAAGTTGAAAAACTTATTCGGGTGTTAACATTTAGTGGTCAATTGTACGGAATATGTACTGTACTGTGCAATCTACTAATACAAGTTTCAATCAATCAAGCAATCAATCAGAAACAAGGTTTTCTAAAATAAGAGAACAACTTCAACTCCAGTTATGGAAAAAAGTGCCAACATGGCACTGCCATATTTATTATTGAAGTCACAAAGTGCATTATTTTTTTTAACATGCCTCAAAACAGCTTGGAATTTGGGACATGCTCTCCCTGAGATAATCCTGATACCCATTACCACTATGGGAAATACTATACTTTCACTTTTACAAAGTGCATTATTTTTTTATTTTTTTTAAACATGCCTCAAAACAACAGCTACAAAAACAATGAAGGCACACAGCTTCAGTCCAGAGTATACTAGCCTATGTCCGTGTTTCACCGGATATGTACCGCTCCGTACAGCGGCGTTTTAAAAAGTAATTCATTTTACTTTTTGAAACCGATACCGATAATTTCCGATATTACATTTTAAAGCATTTATCGGCCGATAATATCGGACATCTTTAGTAAAAACCCATTGTCTAAGTTACATTGAAACCAGTGTGGGTGGCGCTGGGAGCAGGTGGGTAAAGTATCTTGCCCAAGGACACAATGGCAGTGACTCGGATGGGGGAAGCGGGGATCAAACCTGGAACCCCAAAATTGCTACCAATCGAGCCACGCCACCCTAAGTGTTTTTTTTTAGTGGGATTCTTTTTTAAACTATCATTCTAATCTATATTGTTATGAATTACTGGCTCCAATTACTTCACATCAAATATTCCACATTTAATTTTTAAGGGTGCATTCATTCTAAACTTTACCGCTGCCGGGTATTTTTTTCTATACTTTTATTGTCATATTTTCAGAATGTGTTTTTTCTATTTTTGGCCAAAGTAAGACAAAGTAAACAATATGAAGTTGTCTTTATTTTTTTGTTTCAAAGCCATGATTTTAATAGTCTGGCCCGCGTGTGCGCAGATTTCCCTCCATGCGGCCCCTGAGCTCAAATGAGTTGGACACCCCTGATGTACAGTATTACAGTACATGTAACAGCTGCAGCAACAAAAAAGGGCAGCATAAAATAGAGTGTAGATCCAGCAGACAATAGACATTATAAACAAAGAGAGGTAGCTAACACGGAAGCGGTCGGACAAAAAAAAAAAAAAACACTTGAGACTTCCCGTGGGCCGGATTTTGGACACTGGCGGGCTGCATTCGGGCCGTAGTTTGGGGACCCCTGGTGTATTGCTTATTTTGTGTCTTTGCCATAGTGTACAGGGTTTTCTTTCACAAAAAGGGCATAAAACTTTTTTTCCCCTATACTTTATATTGACAGATAGACCTGAAGTTGATCTCGAGATTTAAGAGTTGAGTAGATAAAAATACAATGACTTATTTTTAACATTTTTATGATTGAACCTCTTCCGGGTCCCCACGACCAAACTTGAGGGGAGCCCTAAAGGTCAATGTATTGTATTGGTTTTAAAAATTAAATATATCTTTCTTTCTCTCTTTAGTTTATTTCGAACGTGAACACACTTACAGCATAATACATCACACAATTTCATATCATTTCACTTTACATCATGTCCGAAAAGGAGTAGGAAGAAGCAAAGCTTGTTTAATCCTGCCCCGTTCCCACTTCAGAGCCTTTACGAATATACAGGTAAAAGCCAGTAAATTAGAATATTTTGAAAAACTTGATTTATTTCAGTAATTGCATTCAAAAGGTGTAACTTGTACATTATATTTATTCATTGCACACAGACTGATGCATTCAAATGTTTATTTCATTTAATTTTGATGATTTGAAGTGGCAACAAATGAAAATCCAAAATTCCGTGTGTCACAAAATTAGAATATTACTTAAGGCTAATACAAAAAAGGGATTTTTAGAAATGTTGGCCAACTGAAAAGTATGAAAATGAAAAATATGAGCATGTACAATACTCAATACTTGGTTGGAGCTCCTTTTGCCTCAATTACTGCGTTAATGCGGCGTGGCATGGAGTCGATGAGTTTCTGGCACTGCTCAGGTGTTATGAGAGCCCAGGTTGCTCTGATAGTGGCCTTCAACTCTTCTGCGTTTTTGGGTCTGGCATTCTGCATCTTCCTTTTCACAATACCCCACAGATTTTCTATGGGGCTAAGGTCAGGGAAGTTGGCGGGCCAATTTAGAACAGAAATACCATGGTCCGTAAACCAGGCACGGGTAGATTTTGCGCTGTGTGCAGGCGCCAAGTCCTGTTGGAACTTGAAATCTCCATCTCCATAGAGCAGGTCAGCAGCAGGAAGCATGAAGTGCTCTAAAACTTGCTGGTAGACGGCTGCGTTGACCCTGGATCTCAGGAAACAGAGTGGACCGACACCAGCAGATGACATGGCACCCCAAACCATCACTGATGGTGGAAACTTTACACTAGACTTCAGGCAACGTGGATCCTGTGCCTCTCCTGTCTTCCTCCAGACTCTGGGACCTCGATTTCCAAAGGAAATGCAAAATTTGCTTTCGTCAGAAAACATGACTTTGGACCACTCAGCAGCAGTCCAGCTGGTGTCGGTCCACTCTGTTTCCTGAGATCCAGGGTCAACGCAGCCGTCTACCAGAAAGTTTTAGAGCACTTCATGCTTCCTGCTGCTGACCTGCTCTATGGAGATGGAGATTTCAAGTTCCAACAGGACTTGGCGCCTGCACACAGCGCAAAATCTACCCGTGCCTGGTTTACGGACCATGGTATTTCTGTTCTAAATTGGCCCGCCAACTCCCCTGACCTTAGCCCTATAGAAAATCTGTGGGGTATTGTGAAAAGGAAGATGCAGAATGCCAGACCCAAAAACGCAGAAGAGTTGAAGGCCACTATCAGAGCAACCTGGGCTCTCATAACACCAGAGCAGTGCAAGAAACTCATCGACTCCATGCCACGCCGCATTAACGCAGTAATTGAGGCAAAAGGAGCTCCAACCAAGTATTGAGTATTGTACATGCTCATATTTTTCATTTTCATACTTTTCAGTTGGCCAACATTTCTAAAAAATCCCTTTTTTGTATTAGCCTTACACAATATTCTAATTTTGTGACACACGGAATTTTGGATTTTCATTTGTTGCCACTTCAAATCATCAAAATTAAATGAAATAAACATTTGAATGCATCAGTCTGTGTGCAATGAATAAATATAATGTACAAGTTACACCTTTTGAATGCAATTACTGAAATAAATCAAGTTTTTCAAAATATTCTAATTTACTGGCTTTTACCTGTATACATTGATTTACTGACTTCTTTTTGTGGCACAATGACATCCGTGAATGATTAATACAGCAGTTTTGTAATATATAATTAAGTCAGTCATGATACACATACTGAGATGAAGAATATCATTAAACTGGATCATATCAGTACATTGTTTACCTTCTTTACTTAATCCATTCCATAATTTAATTGCATATACTGACATGCTAAAGGTTCTAAGTGTTGTACATGCATACAAATGTTTTAAATTAGATTTCCCTCTAAGGTTATATTTCTCCTCTTTAGTAGAGAATAATTGTTGTACATTCTATCAAAATGACCTTCATGTGCTTCAACTCCCTCAGTGGAAAACATTTGAACACCCCTGCTATAGAGTATAAAGCAGGGGTGCCCAAAGTGCGGCCCACAGCTCAATTTTTATTGGCCCGCGACACATTCTATAGACAAACTAAACCGGTCCCAAATTTGGACAAAAAACTATGAAAAATTGAACGGGACCAAATCCCCCAAAAATGGGACCTGAAAACCAAAATGGCCGACAACCTGAGCATCTTACTTTATATAGTCTTTGATGATGTCCGATGAAAAAGTGTACAAATTTCTTGTGAGACATATGTTTTTGAGTGTACTAAAAGCCCTCAAAATTGTTTCAGTTGACGGTACAATAGCAATATTAGTAAATACAAGCTTATCTCAGCTACAATCGGGCGGAAGGCGGCGTACACCCTGGACAAGTCGCCATCTCATCACAGGACCAACACAGATAGACAGACAACATTCAGAAAAACAAATAAAATCATTATTAAAATAATCATGAAGGCATTCGATCGTGACCCCCAGGAAGTCCTGTGGGGAGTGCTCAGAGAGTATGGGGGTATCGGACTGTCTGATAGTGGCGGCCCGCTCCCTGTATGATCAGTGTCAGAGCTTGGTCCGCATTGCCGGCAGTAAGTCGGACACGTTTCCAGTGAGGGTTGGACTTTGCCAAGGCTGCCCTTTGTCACCGATTCTGTTCATAACTTTTATGGACAGAATTTCTAGGTGCAGTCAAGGCGTTGAGGGGATCCGTTTTGGTGGATGCAGAATTAGGTCTCTTTTTTTTGCAGATGGTGTGGTCCTGATGACTTCAACTGGCCAGGATCTTCAGCTCTCACTGGATCGGTTCGCAGCCGAGTGTGAAGCGACTGGGATGAAAATCAGCACCTCCAAGTCGAGTCCATGGTTCTCGCCCGGGAAAGGGTGGAGTGCCATCTCCAGGTTGGGGAGGAGATCTTTCCCCAAGTGGAGGAGTTCAAGTACCTAGGAGTCTTGTTCACGAGTGAGGGAAGAGTGGATCGTGAGATCGACAGGAGGATCGGTGCGGCGTCTTCAGTAATGCGGACGCTGTATCGATCCGTTGTGGTGAAGAAGGAGCTGAGTCGGAAGGCAAAGCTCTCAATTTAGCGGTCGATCTACGTTCCCATCCTCACCTATGGTCATGAGGTTTGGGTTATGACCGAAAGGACAAGATCACGGGTACAAGCAGCCGAAATGAGTTTCCTCCACCGGGTGGCGGGTCTCTTCCTTAGAGATAGGGTGAGAAGCTCTGTCATCCCGGAGGAACTCAGAGTAAAGCCGCTGCTCCTCCACATTGAGAGGAGCCAGATGAGGTGGTTCGGGCATCTGGTCAGGATGCCACCCGAACGCCTCCCTAGGGAGGTGTTTAGGGCACGTCCGACCGGCAGGAGGCCACGTGGAAGACCCAGGACACGTTGGGAAGACTATGTCTCCCGGCTGGCCTGGGAACGCCTCGGGATCCCCCGGGAGGAGCTGGACGAAGTGGCTGGGGAGAGGGAAGTCTGGGCTTCTCTGCTTAGGCTGCTTCCCCCACGACCCGACCTCGGATAAGCGGAAGAAAATGGATGGATGGATGAATGATTTTATTGCTTTGTTACCTATAACACAAAACTAAGATGTAGAAGTGTTTTTCAAATGTCAGCATATGTGCATCTACGTTGTTTTGGGTTGAGTATTTTTCATATACAAAATGTATAAAAGTGGCCCTCGCATCCTTCTATTTTGCTCTCTGTGGCCCTCGCTGGAAAATGTTTGGACACCTCTGGTATATAGAGATGAATCTGTCAGGACTTGGACTTTGGCGTGGTTGGTTTTCCCATGGTGCAAATGATTTGGACCGGACATGGCGTGAAGGTAAATACATGTTTAATATTTTAACTCAAAAAGGTATAAACTAAAGGCGCTCACAGCGGAGGTAAAAAAAAACTTGGCTATGAAAACAAAAGACTAGCACAAAGGCAATTAACTAAGAACACGAAACAAAAACACTTACTGTGGCATGGCAAGAAGCATGAATAACAAGGGTGTGTAGAGGGTGCTGTCGCCAGGAAGAAAGCCTGGCAACTGGGAGCTTAAATAATAGTGACATGATTAGTGACAGCAGGTGCGTGACGCAAAATGTAAAAACGTGAGACAGGTCCGTGACATGAGGATGTGAACCAGGTGAAACTAATGGTTGCTATGGTGACAAAACAAACAAAAGTGCACAAAAAGTCCAAAAACAAAACCGAACATGACTAAAACAAAACATGATCACACAGACATGACAGAATCTCTTTTGTGGGGCGGTATAGCTCGGTTAGTAGAGCGGCCGTGCCAGCAACTTGAGGGTTGCAGGTTCGATACCCGCTTCCGCCATCTTAGTCACTGCCGTTGTGTCCTTGGGCAAGACACTTTACCCACCTGCTCCCAGTGCCACCCACACTGGTTTAAATGTAACTTATATATTGGGTTTCACAATGTAAAGTGCTTTGAGTCACTAGAGAAAAAGCGCTATATAAATATGATTCATTTCACTTCTTTATACTTATGACAGTGGGGAAGCTACCATGAATTGATTAACGTGGACCCAGACTTAAACAAGTTGATTGATTGAGTGACTGATTGATTGATTGATTGAGACTTTTATTAGTAGATTGCACAGTACAGTACATATTCCGTACAATTGACCACTAAATGGTAACACCCCAATAAGTTTTTCAACTTGTTTAAGTCAGTCGGGGTCCACGTTAATCAATTTATGGTACAAATATATACTATCAGCATAATACAGTCATCACACAGGTTAATCATCAGAGTATATACATTGAATTATTTACATTATTTACAATCCCGGGGGTGGGATGTGGAGGGGGTTGGGGCGGCAGGGTTAGGATTGGTTGATATCAGCACTTCAGTCATCAACAATTATATCATCTGAGAAATGGACATTGAAACAGTGTAGGTCTGACTTGGTAGGATATGTACAGCGAGCAGTGAACATAGTGAGCTCAGAAAGCATAAGAAGAAGTATATACATTTGATTATTTACAATTGATTATTTACAATACGGGGAGGTGGGATGTGGTGGGAAGAGGGTGTTAGTCTAGGGTTGTAGTTGCCTGGAGGTGTTCTTTTAGTGCGGTTTTCTTTTACACCTGTTGGGAGTGCATTCCATTGGACACCTCTGGTATAAAGAGATTCATCTCTTTATACACTCTTAGAAATAAAAGTGCTAAGTAGAACCATATAAGGTTCTTCGGCTCGTCCTCATAGGAGAACCCTTTTTGGCTCTAGGTAGAACCTTTTTATAAAGGTTCCACCTGGAACCCTTTTGGAGGGTTCTACCTAGAACCCAACATGAAGGGTTATACCTAGAACTGTGTGTGTAAGGTTCCACCCAGAACCCCCCATGAGAGGTTCTACAAAGAACCCACGCAGGGAGTTCCACTAAGAACCCTTTCATGTTTCAAGGGTTTCATCTAGAACCCACACAGGGAGTTCCACTAAGAACCCTTTTATTTTTCAAGGGTTTCATCTAGAACCCACGCAGGGAGTTCCACTAAGAACCCTTTCGTATTTCAAGGGTTTCATCTAGAACCCACGCAGGGAGTTCCACTAAGAACCCTTTCGTATTTCAAGGGTTTCATCTAGAACCCACACAGGGAGTTCCACTAAGAACCCTTTCGTTTGTCAAGGGTTTCATCTAGAACCCATGCAGGGAGTTCCACTAAGAACCCTTTCATGTTTCAAGGGTTTCATCTAGAACCCACATAGGGAGTTCCACTAAGAACCCTTTCCTTTTTCAAGGGTTTCATCTAGAACCCATGCAGGGAGTTCCACTAAGAACCCTTTCATGTTTCAAGGGTTTCATCTAGAACCCACACAGGGAGTTCCACTAAGAACTCTTTCATGTTTCAAGGGTTTCATCTAGACCTGACACAGGGGGTTCTAAAAGCATCCCTTTTCAAAGGTTTTCACCGATAACCGTCTTGTCTTCTGAGGGTTCTATAAAGAACCATATTGTATTCTACAGATCAGTTTAGTTCATATTATATTGTGGTCATTTATCATGTTGACATTGAACAAACATTCAAAACATTTTAATGAGAAAAACATTTATTTAAAGATAGTCCAACAAAACAGGAGAGGCTGTGTAGGTCCCAGGGGAGAACAGGTCAAAAGTCAGCATAGGTCCAGTGGAATCAGCAACATGACAGGCCAGACACATCATGCTGTCCTCAGTAGGTGAATTTGTGTAAATAAATCTCCAGCAATGGTGACATGGCAGAAAGAGACACAAAATAGTTTTAGTTCAATCAATCCAAGGTGCACTTACTGCATTTACTGCGCCTTATTGTAAGCTATCTACCAACAATAAAATAATGCATGGTCCAATGAAAAGAATCAGCGTACATACTGTATGTACTAATTGTGACAGTGGAACAGAATCATGAGAAAGTGAGGGAATCCCACAAAGTTTTCACATTGATTTAAATAATGTTGAAATACTTTTCAGTGTTATGTAATAAGTACTCAAAATGTTACGTATTGTAACAATAATGGAAATCTAGAGACATCACTATGCCAAAATCAAACAAAATGTATTGGTCCAAAATATGTATTAAATAAGGGATATTTTTTTAATCAATATGTACAAACAAAGGGCAGCAGCAGGAATTTGACCATTAACAAGAACATAACGCATGAAATCCCATGCTGCAACACATCTACTCACTACTCCCCACTTCCGACACAGTTGTATAGTCTCTTCACTGAAATGGGTACAACACTGTGGTCCTTGATCCCCAACACAAATCTTTCAATGAAAATAAGAGTTGTTCTCAGTTCCTTTGGGTACTGGACAGCAAAAACAAAATAGAGTGACATTAATGCACTCATAGCATATGATATGTCCATGCTGCTGTCCTCAGTCAAAACCTGTATACCATCCAGGTATAGGGTTATCCTTTGTGCCTGCAAAGGGTTCCCCTCGTGTGTGTTATGGAGCATGATTGCTGGAGTAGGCACGCTTGGCTCCTATGCAATAAAAACAGATACATGTCAGTAAATAAAACCTGCCGTGAAAACAGCAAAATGACTCAATGTTGCCATAATATGGATAGTACCAATTCCTAAATCTTGACCTTAAATGCAGTATTTACCTCCAGTAGAGTGTATAGAAAGGATGAGTCCTCTCTGAAAATGGAAGGCAGCAGTAGAATTGCTGCATCCCTAATGAGTCCTGAGGAAATACAAATATTCTGTAATATTTTTTGTTTTCAGAAATACAGATTGTGGCTCCTATAGATACACATATAGGCCTAGATACCTCGTCTTACTGAATCATCCAGGCAGGCATTGATTGCCCTCTGGCAGCAGTCCTTTAGGTCACACATAGATGCTCTTTGAACCGTCTTCGTTGCCATTCGATCCAGCTCTGTGACCATTCTGCGATCAGCTTCTACAAGGAATTGCTCCTTCATCTCCCACAGAAGCTGTAAGGAGGGATAAAAAGTGTCATCTCAAAATACTTGATGATCATAAATGAAATAATACACATACAATTAAATATGGTCAATTCAATGCTTGAAGATACCAACTATTTTAGGAAGCTTCAGTGCGGGAAACTTTTCGATGATTTCCTCTGCCTTGGCAGTTGCCATGAAGGTCTTTCGGTATGCATAGGTTCGTCTCATTCTCTCCTTTAAAGAGTTCAGATCTGGGTGTACCTTAAGCATCTCTGTAGACATTTCATTGATATGAGCTTCAATGCTCCTTTCATCCTCTCTACATTCTTCACTCTCCTGAGCCTATATGCATTCAAGAAAAATGACAAGCAATATAGTAAGAGGTAACCATTAAGATGAGGTGTACATGTTTTTTAAAAAGTTATAAAATATCGAAGAATCATCCTCTCTGTAACCTTCGTCTTGTGTTATCTTTCTGCTACCACTATGTTGGAGACCAAGCTCAAGCCCAGTCCCCCTACTCCTCCTACCCGCACATTAGTGTGTGCTCAACATGGATGTATTAGATCCATGGTGCTCACCAGCCCACCCATCCCTCCAAAGACGAGCTAGATGGCGACCGCAACGCCGCCAGGCCCGCCACCGACAACGTTAAAGCTCCTTCTAACATTGACAATTTATACTATATTATTTCATTAAAATAACAACTACGATAACCTTTTTAGGATGATTTCAGATTAATTGTACAGATATATTGTAACCTATTTTGTTATGGCAGCTCTCAGCAGAGCTTTGTCCACAATACAATTTGTTTGTTTGTTTTCTACAAGAAAACAAAGAAATAAGCAAACGAACAAAACATAACAAAAAACAAATGCTTAGTCCACCTTTTACCATAAAAGTCCTCAGCTAGGGTCAAGCATGCTGAAATAAGATATTATATTTAGCTCACCTTGATTCTCGGAAGTTTCTTCTGTTCTCTCTCCTGTTCTTCTTTGTTCTGTTCTGTTCACAGTAATCACTATTGGTATGTCACACCTGGTTTGTAGGCAGGAAAGACCAGACCATGTGGTGCAATCCATGGGGCAACCAGCTCTTAACTCACACATGACAGCCACCATCATGCCAGCTCCCTGGCCCAACACACCAAACCTTGCCCTTTCCCCTGGGAGATCAGGGTTCAATTCCCAGTATCAACAAACCCTGATGTAGTAGCCTCAAAGTCAGCATTACAGTGTGATTTTTGCATCAGTTAAGGCTTGGCCTCTGACATTAAAGACCGTTGTCTATCAATGAACTTATATGCAGCTTCACAATTCGACTAAGCCAGTCAGCAGGGTACAGCAGCCATGGGATGAGGCCGATCATGGAAAAGTATGAGGAGGAGACAAATACATGAGTAAAATTGTCTGTAAAATAAGTGTTTGATATGTTTTAAATTGTCTGTCACTAATCCACACATCACCTCAGTATGCATTAACATGGTCACTCTGCATCAACCAGGCCTTGAACTCACAACTTCAAACTGTATCCCTAGATCACCTGATTTGTAACAAACTTTCAAAAGCCTTTGTCCAGTGAGTCGTATAGCTCACTTAGATGCCCCAGAAAGAGGGGTTATATCCTTGCTGCAGGGACCACCTTGCTAGTTCTTTGCTGTGTGTCATTTCCTCCTGAAGAAGGGAGTGGTGTAACTAAACTAAATAAACACAATTATAACTGCTGCGCAGCGATGGGTCGGGTCCGGGCGATTTTTGGCAAATTAAGGCAATTCTGAGCAACAAACAGGAGAACAGGAAGGCAAGAAAGTTGACAATATAATGTTCCTTTTGCACCAGTTGAGGCTAAAATCCACAACAATAGAACCAAAGACTGTGGTCTAGCATGCTGAGCTAATTGGCAAGTGACAATTCAACAGTGGCTTCACAAATTGATTAAGCCATTCACTGTTGTGCATGCAGATTTGAAACCACTGTAAATATATCAGTTATCAAGACAAAAATCTGAAAATACACATATTGCATCTAGACAGAATGGATTGGTAATTTGATTTTTTAATTGATTCGATTTGCTCCATAAGTTAATAACTGATGTTTAATCTATCATGACTCTAAAATGTATATGTTTGCTTCACAAAGACCATCTGGCATTTTCAGGAGCTGTCATCACCGCCTTTGTCAGGGCTTGAACCCAGGTTCTTTGGCACCAAGAACCAGCTCCTAAATCACTGAGCTATTTCTCAAACGGAATCACCAGCCAGACAGCAGTTGTCCAGGCAGATTTCAAAAATGGTCCTCCCAGTCACAGCTAATCTTTGCCTGAGTCAACAAGATTTGCTGATGAAGATCTTGCTTTCTTATAATTAATGGTTGTGGAAATAAATTGGTAACAGACCATTTCAGTTATAGGACTGCCATTATTTGTATGTCTGATCAGAAGGTGTAAGGTAATAGACTAGTATGGTGGACCTAATGACTGAAGGCAGCCAGCTGGTTAGCTCAGTCACTATTGCCAGTGACTTTAGACTGGGTGGCAGGTGTTCAAATCCCAAGATGGGCAATTATGTTACAGTTTGATCAACAGGATCTGGGGAAGAAGAGTCTGCTTTAAAATAAACAAAAAAATTGTATATGAAAAGTATTTGTATCAGTAGTCACAAGGAAATGTATTTTGCACCATTATTGGCAAATGTTATCAGGAAGTATGTCCCTGGTGACACAGGATCCTACCCATGCTTTCAACAATCCCTGAAGAACTCTTTCTTCCAAAAACGGTTCTCTGGATCAAAATAGTTCTTACTGGAACCCTTAGTGTTAGTGAGAACCCTTTTAAAACCAATTATTCAGAAAAGGGGTTTTAAAGGGTTCTCTGGATCAAAATGGTTCTTACAGGAACCATGAGCGTTACCAAGAACCCTTGAAAAACCCTTTCTTCGGGAAAGGGTTTTTCAGAAGCAAATGGTTCCAGTTAGAACCTCAGCCATTGTAGAAGAACCCTTTTGGAACCCTTATTTCTAAGAGTGTACTTATGACAGTGGGGAAGATACCATGAATTGATTAACATGGACCCCGACTTAAACAAGTTGAAAAACTTATTCGGGTTTTACCATTTGTGTACAGCTCCACTAATGGACATTGGAGTGTTACTTTCAGCGTACAGCTCCACTAATGGACATTGGAGTGTTACTTTCAAAGGCAAAATTAAAGTATTGCTACAAACATCATTTTATATGGGACTTTATTGTATTATATGTATAGTACATGTTCCAAAAAGAAAAAAGCATAAAACACCACCAGAATTAGAGATATTACAAGTCAAAGTGATGACGCTTAGTGTTACGCTCATGACTTGGTGTAACCAACATTACCCTATAAGATGAAGGCAATTGCATTTTATTGATATTTGAAATGTATTCAATGTTTATAAATGAATATTTAAATATACTAAATGTAAAAAAAGGAATAAATACTCAAAATAGGATCATTAAATGAAATCTATTTTGGTTACGCCATCATGAGCGCAACACAAGGTTGTAACACAAAGTTTCAACTACAATTCTAAATAAGATGTCAAAAGCAAACTGCAATCAAATACACACAGCTTAAAGATTGATCAATACCTATTTAAATTTAGTAATACATAAATTTGATGATTTATCAAAATATAAAAGAAATATACCTGAACAGAACGCTCATGATGGTTACACCAAAAAGTAACGCAAGGAATCGCGTTTTTCCAAGTTTTTGGGACATTTTTATGCTATTTCCAAGCATCTCCTTTTTATTATCGTTGATTTTAAATGGTCAAACTAATGCATATTATATATGCATGACCTAGTAAACAAAACAAAAGTCATATTTATTTTGATTGTTACATTTTGAAGTACATTTGTGCAGGTGGGTGCGAATGTACCCATTACCAGAGCTGTACACATTTAGTGGTCAATTGTACGGAATATGTACTGTACTGTTGTGCAATCTACTAATAAAAGTGTCAATCAATCAATTAAAACTCATTGTACTCGAGTAAGTTGTACTTTATTTGAGATTTATTTAATTAATTGTATGGCAGTGAGGCTACTTCGTTCATGGATCTATTTCAGGGGTAGGGAACCTATGGCTCTCGAGCCAGATGTGGCTCTTTTTGATGACTGCGTCTGGCTCTCAGATAAATCTTAACTGACATTGCTCAACACGATGAGTAATGAATAATTCCGCTGGTAAACACAGTGTTAAAAATAACGTTCAAAATAAAAAACATTCTCATGCATTTTTAATCCATCCATCAGAGTTAAAAAATATGATATGGCTCTGATATGTGAGTGTGAATGTTGTCTGTCTATCTGAGTTGGCAATGTGATGAGGTGGCGACTTGTCCAGGGTGTACCCCGCCTTCCGCCCGATTGTAGCTGAGATAGGCTCCATGCAGGGACCCCCGCAACCCCAAAAGGGACAAGCGGTAGAAAAAATGGATGGATATGCATTTTAAAATATTTGGCTTTGTCAGTCAAAAAGGTTACTGACCCCTGATCTATTTCTATTTTTCGTTGTGATTGAAGCAACAGTTATTTTTTGCCAATTTACTTAAATTGTTCCTAATAAGAATTGTATTAAGTCGTGTGGCGTTTGTGTGTTGGCGTTGAACAAATCGCGTTGCTTTTGTCGGCGTCTCGTCCGTATCTTTGTTGCGCGTCCATCGCGGCGACATGTCACACATCCGTGGGGTAAATGAGCTTTAGTAGTTGGCGATCACATGTCTGCTGGTCCACTTGTACACACACGCACGCGCGCACATACACGCGCACACGCACAGAGAGCCGCTCCGCAGACCATGTGACACAGCTCTCCACTGGTGGTGGTGGTGTCAGAGTGGAAAGAAGAAACAGGTAAATTCGCAGCCTCGGTGGCGTCTTCGTTGACATTTTTTTTTTTAGCGGGGATTATTGTCGTTTTCCTAAATTTCAGAGCGACAAAGAAAGAGACCACTTGTCCCACCGGTGGGGGTGTCTTGTGTTTAGTACTGAGCCGGTTTACTGGTCAGTATTTATCTTTTGCAATGGGGCCTGTTGTATTTATTTTACAGCTTTAATGTATACCGTGTTAACATATTTGTTTATGAACAGTGACGAGGACCGCTAAGGAGTGTTGTTCTCACGTTAAAAAATAAAGCTGCCAAGTAGTTAGCCTCGCCTTTGCTGTTAGCCGTGCTAGGCTAATAAGCTAAGTCGTTAGCCTATTGGGGAGGGGGGGAATGGGCGTTTTATTTGGCGCTGTGGTCACACCCGAACGTGCCGCCGCCCGGAATTAACGAAGCGTCTATGCGCGTTTGTGGCTAACAAACATTACCCGGTTGCGAGTGGAGCGGTTGGCGAGTCGTTCATCGTCACTAGCCTGCTAGCCTGCGAGCTAGCTAGGTGGAAGTTAGCCTCGTCGCCATGAGGTGTAGCCTCAAGAGCCGGAAGCCCACCGACACTTCAAAGTCCTTTTTGTAAACCCCCCCTCTAGCTTCGAATTCGTAACCAGCACATTGGCCCGTATGGTGAGTCCAGTTGTGAGTGGGAGGGCAGTGTCGGGGCCCTTGTTTGTGTGTCGGGGCTTTTTTACGTAACGTGTGCCAGATTAAGCTTTTCGATAACAAGGTTGTGCTGCACAACAATGTTGCTATCGAAGATGTCTGAGCTGCTTTTCCACCATCCACCCATTGACCCACGCTCTGATTACTTTCGGTTTGACAGTAAAGGCAAACAACACATTGTTGCACTGTCTGAGCTGCACTTGTTGTACCTTGCTTGGCACCTCTTTGGCTCCACACCCCTTTTGCATTATACCTAATGTCCAAATCTTATCTTGTGCTGTTAGTCACTTACAGGAACATGATGAGGTCACCATCCACAACTACTTCTCTCTCTTTCCCCCCCTTAGGTGTGATTCCTTGTAAATACTCTTTATTTGTATATACTGTAAATGATGACGTCCATGGGCGGAAACCGGGCCCGGGGCAGCTGGGAACAGACGCAGGGCCAGACACAAGGCCAGACACAGCACAAGCAAAGGCCACAGGTAACCCCCCCCCACACAGACCACCAGTCTGGATCCTCCTCAGACCCAGCGATGCATTTTTTGTCCTCTGTAAGGGACACATGTATCACAACTTTTGTTTCAATTGGAAAAACAACACTTGTGCTGTAGAGAGGACACTCATCGCTATGAGACTAGACATGTCTTTCCCAAAATGGCTGACGTATGGTTGCCGTGGTTTTGGTAACATACAGTAACATCACATTCTTTTGATGTCTTCTGTGGAGGACATAAGGCCATACTACTACTGCTTTTGTGTGGATGTTTGCAGCTGCGATGCAACAAAGGCATCAATATGCTGAAATGCATGTTTGCTATGAAGATGAAATAATTTGCTCTTTGTGCTAAATAATTATTCAGTTGGCATCACCGTATACGGTTGTCTCGTTTAAATAGCTTATTTTTGTCACCCAACACCAAAAACAGCCATGCCATATTGCAGCTTTTGTTTTTGTCCTGGTCTCAGGAGGGTATTTTGATGTGAAAAGGACATTTTATATTTTTTGTGTGTTTTTACGGACAGGCTACCGCAGAGCAGATCCGGCTTGCCCAGATGATTTCCGACCACAACGATGCAGATTTTGAGGAGAAGGTCAAACAGGTGAGAAAGGCCTGTTTTGCTTCTTCGCTTTCAGGACAAAATATCCCTTTTATTACAAAACAATGCAACTTTGGTGACTTTTTGGATTATTTCCATTCAGTGTTTGGTATTCAAAGTGTCGGTCCCTTTAATAAAACTGCATTTGTCAAACACCTTTAGTTTGCAAACTTATGTGATTTGAATTATAGTTGTTCTGCGATGGCACATGCACTGCGTGTTTATATGTACCATCATTTTTAACAACAATACATTTTTATAGATTTTCTGGATTTTATTATACTGTAGAAGAGGCCCGCGTGTTTGATTTTGAATTCTTCTCAGTCCCTCCAAGATACTGTGGTCTTCTTTTGGGATTGTTCATTGTGGCATCTTTTTCAGAGGGTTGTGATTTTTTAGGTAGGTAGGTGGGCCTTTATTGTCATTGCACAAGTACAACAAAACTTTGTTTTCAGCACAAATTAGACAAACAAACAGTGTATACAGGGTTACAGAACAGGAGCGCTGATGGGTCGCCACAAGGCGCCCCCGTAAAAGATGGGAAAAAGGTAAACGCTAGACTGGGCTCCTAAGGAGGTTCTTTCAAGGCTTTTTTCTTAATAATGAATTGTTGTGATTTTATAAATGTGTTAGCAACTTAAGTGTTCCTTGTAATCTCAAAAAGCACAGGATTTCAACAAAAAATGGAAACTAAATACAGATGTTTTACGCGTTGTATATAGGACAGACTTAAAAGTAGACGTTAAATAGCAGTAAAAACACATACACGGAGCTCATTGTCAAATTTCTGTACTGTTTTAATGAATCATTCATAACTAATAATAGTGATAATTCATTGTAATCATAAAAAACTAAATTGTTGAGACGATTAAAGATTATCACATGCAAAACATCTCTGTCATGTATATGCTACCTCTTTGCTCGGTCGGCATTGCAAATAAAAATCTGTTCTTAATTGCCTTACCCTAGACAAAATAAAGGTTAAATAAATATATAAATACATGTGGACTAGGATATTTTGCAACATGTTTATGTACTACATTACCCAAAAGACTTACCGCTGTAGACAGAAACAGGAAGTAGGTGTGAGGTAAGAGGGAGGCTGACATTTGTGCCATTTGAGCAATAGAGATGGATTTACTGTTGCACGTGGCTGTTTCTGCTTTGTCTAAACAAACAAACCTAAGATTTATTGTTGCACGTTGCTGTCACTGCTTCGTTCGCACAAAACTCAAAACATAAGTTTTGATTAGACAACTGATTCTCAAACTGTGATACGTGCGCTCCATCTAGTCGTACCCCAAAGAATCACTTAAAAGTTTTTTTATTTCCCTATATTCAAACACAGTGGTACTGTTTAAAATGTTAGTAATGTTACAGTGGCCAAAACTATTAAATATACCTCTTAATAAACACTTATACTTTGTTTTTAATGAATATTTAGGCCTACCACCCTACTGTATTTCATGTTACCGGGTACTTAACTTTAAGAGCGTAGTTTTTTCTGAGGTGGTACTTGGTGAAAAAAGTTTGAGAACCATTGCATTAGACGGTTGATATGCATGTTTTGAGTGCCCGTCAGACAAAAGCTCGAGTAATGTAAGATGTGCGGGAAATTTGCGGGCATCAGATAAAGTTACAAGACGCCGCATGATTTGCAGTAAATGGGTGAATTTGCGTCAATTGGCATGATCGTGACAATGCTAATTTCTGGAGGCAGTGCCTTTTGTGGATTTTGGATGGCTATTTATCTCTATTATGAGTTCAATAATAAGTAGTGGGAGGAACATTCTTAATTGACAATGATATAGTAAACTTAAAAAAAAAAAAAGTGTATTCAAGAATAATAATGGATCCTTCCTAGATAAAAGCCATTTAGATCAATAGGTGACAAGACTTTCTCAGCATGTGTGCTCCCTGTCCAAAAAGCAGCATGGTGGAAGTCTGTGCTTTAGTATTTAGCGGAACTTTTTTTTGTACCGACACATTTTTGTTGTTGTGTTTTGTAGCTGATTGACATCACCGGCAAGGACCAGGATGACGCAATGATTGCACTGCACGACTGCAACGGGGACGTCAACCGAGCCATTAACGTGCTACTGGAGGGTAGCCCAGACACTGTGAGTCTACGGTGGATACGCTTTGGTGTAGTCTGGATGGATGTTAAGCAAGTCTAGGTGTTTTACACAAAGGCACGCCGGTCATGATTGTGTATTTGATGTCGGCCGCAGGACTCGTGGGAGATGGTGGGCAAAAAGAAAGGTTTGTCAGGCCAGAAGGAGGCCAGCCAGCCAGAAATCGCAGAGGAAGGCAAAGAAAACCGGGAGAAAGAAAGAGAGAAGGATGCAGCACGTCGTCGAGGCGGTGCTCCTCGCAGAGGCCGTGGGGCTACCAGAGGGCGAGAGTGTACGTCTTTTGGTGTTATGTTTAATTTAGTTCAGAGAATTAATTGTTATCGTGTTCACCTTTCAGACAACTTTTCCTCAGTTCGAGGTCAGGAGAATGGCTTGGATGGAGGCAAGGCAGCACTGGCAGGAAGGGGAGCAGAGCGAGGAAGAAGGGGGCGGGGACGAGGAAGAGGGACCATCGGTGAGTTCTTGTCTCTATGTCCGCTGGAGTAGTGCATACCATAAATGCTCTAATTCTAGGTGGTGCATTTGTTTACTGACTTAATCGGCAGCAGGCAGTAATTGGAGAATTTCTCAAATGTGCAAACTCATTAGATATAACTTTCTTTTTTTTTTTTTTACTTTAATAATGCTTTGGAGTAATTGAAAGAGTGGAAAGGAAAATGTTAGCTCTTTTTTTAACACCAGATACACTACACATTTGTATAGCAACACTTCAAAGAGCATGCAGAGATAAATACATATGATGGATTACTAATGCCATCCATCCATCCATCCAACCATCCATTTTCTACCGCTGGATGCATTATTTATGATAGTTGTGGAGTTCCTAAAAAAAATACCACATGAGTTTGTCTACAGCTACACATGTTTTTACCTAGTGCTTATTAGAAACCTTGGTGTTTTTTTTCCTTTTTTATATTCCACAGTTTTCTATGTTGAAAAATAAATGTTTTCATGCGTTTAAATTTTAATAAAAATAATATGCAGTCAATGTAGGTTTACTAGTGAAACTATAACACTGTGTTCCAACATTGTTTTTGCTGTGCCTTTTAGTAAAACTGCACACGTGACACTCGTGTTTCATGCCTGAATTTAAAAAAAAAAGGCCCCGTTTATACTGCACACCAAATCTGATTTTTTTTTTTGCCCTAAAGTGACAATCTGATTTTTTTTGTCAGTCTAAACGTTTCAAAGCGCTTCAAATCTGATTTTTTTTTGCATCAGATTCAGGCCACATCTGGAGGTAGTCTGAATCCGATTGGAATCTGATCTTTTCAAATGTGACTTCAGTTTAAACGGCAATGCGACTTGAATGCAACACACATGTGACTTTTTCGTCAGCTTTGGGCGAGCTACGTCAATCGTGTGCGCGGGGAAAGACGCAGCCCGCCAGCGGCAGTGGACACTTCATCACAACATCCGGTTTCGGTGAGCAAAGTCTTTTTTCGACGGCCAAATTTTCAATGCATCGCTAGTCAAATAGTGTGCAAATAATAGGCTATATGTAATATATGAATATATTTTTTAATTCCAAAAAAATGAGCGATTGTTGAAGGACTGGAACTGATGCTCTGACATGTTTGCTTACATGATAAGTACATTGCGTAAGTTGTCTACACAAGTGAGTTGTACGCTAACGTAGATCCACGCTGATGTCTGTGTTTTTTCTACTTAACAGCCATAAAAAGATTAGAATCCTCCAAAATATATTAAACTATATATATATATCTATCCATTCGTACATTCCATCCATTTCTACCGCTTGTCCCTTTTACTTTAATTTATTTTCATGTAAAAAACCCCCCACTAATTTTTGAGGTGTAGCGACTATTATTTTATTTTGTAATAATAGTAGGGACTTCCTTGTTCCTTTACGGATTCCAGTCACTTCCTTTGTTTTTTTTACTTTATCAACCTGCACATGCAAGTGATGTCGAGGCCATATTGGGGCCTGTGCACGTTTATACTTGATTCTGATAAATATTACATTTTACTTGCAATTTAAGCAGTCAGCTGGAAAATGTCAGATTTTGAAAAATCCGATTCGGGCCATCTTGGCCTGCAGTGTAAATGTAGTCTCAGATGTGTTTTCAGAGTCCAAAATGGCATCGTCCTATAAACCAGCGGCCCAGACGACACGGTTTTTATCAGTTTATATTTATATCAGTCTTAAGTTTCCTCTCTTTGTCTCCCCCCAGGAGCGTCAGGGCGACGAGGAGGCAGATTTTCAGCACAGGGCATGGGGTAAGAAGAGAACACCTGCATAGTCTTAAAAAAAAACTGGGGGCTGGGGGTGGCTTTTGTTCAACTGTTACCTGTTGCCATGGTCACAGGAGAGTAGTACCCAAGCCTATTGTTCTGTGTTAAACCAGAAGAGCAGTGGACATGGTTCAGCCAGTAGTATGAAACCATGTGGGCCGGTGTCTTTTCAGAGCACTTTCTCCTTGGCGGTTATATTAACTGAGGCCACGCTTCACCATTAAACCTGGTTCAACAAAAGAACGCCGTATGCTGCCGCTGCAGGAACTTGAACGCTGATAGTCAGAATACCGTATTTTCCGCACTATAAGCCTCCCCGGGTTATTAGCCGCACCTTCAATGAATGGCATATTTCAAAACTTTGTCCACCTATAAGCCGCCCCGGACTATAAGCCGCCTACGCTGCGCTAAAGGGAATGTCAAAAAAACAGTCAGATAGGTCAGTCAAACTTTAATAATATATTAAAAACCAGCGTTCTAACAACTCTGTCCCAAAATGTACGCAAGTGTGCAATCACAAACATAGTAAAATTCAAAATAGTGTAGAGCAATAGCAACATAATGTTGCTCGAACGTTAATGTCACAACACACAAAATAAACATAGCGCTCACTTTCTGAAGTTATTCTTCATTCGTAAATCCTTCGAATTCTTCGTCTTCGGTGTCCGAATTGAAAAGTTGGGCAAATGTGGGATCCAAAATGGCCGGTTCCGTCTCGTCGAAGTCATCGGAGTCAGTGTCACTGTTGTCCAGCAGTTCTGTGAATCCTGCCTTCCGGAAAGCTCGGACCACAGTTGTGACTGAAATATCTGCCCAGGCATTTACGATCCACTGGCAGATGTTGGCGTTTGTCGTCCGGCGCTGTCTGCCTGTCTTAGTGAAGGTGTGTTCGCCTTCGGTCATCCATTGTTCCCACGCCGTTCGCAGTCGTGATTTGAATGCCCTGTTGACACCAATATCCAGCGGTTGGAGTTCTTTGGTTAATCCACCCGGAATGACGGCGAGTGTTGTATTTGTGTGCTTCACTTGTTTTTTGACACCATCTGTGATGTGGGCGCGCATAGAGTCGTATATCAACATGGACGGAGCTGTGTGAAAAAAGCCACCCGGCCTCTTCGCGTAAACTTCCCTTAACCACTCGCTCATCTTTTCTTCATCCATCCATCCCTTCGAGTTAGCTTTTATGATGACGCCGGCTGGAAAGGTCTCTTTTGGCAAGGTCTTCCTTTTGAATATCACCATGGGTGGAAGTTTCAGGCCATTAGCATGGCAAGCTAGAACCACAGTGAAGGACGACTTCTCATTCCCTGTGGTGCGAATATTCACCGTACGTGCTCCCGTTATATCAACAGTGCGGTTCACAGGAATATCAAAAGTCAGTGGAACCTCGTCCATGTTGATAATGTGCTCTGGCCGGATCTTTTTTTCAGCTATCTTGTTTTTACAATATGCACGGAAAGTAGCCAGCTTTTCTTTAAAGTCGTTAGGCAGTTGCTGTGAAATAGTGGTCCGTGTGCGGATGGAGAGATTGCGTCTTTTCATGAACCGGAAACACCAAGAAGCACCACCTTTAAAATCATCCAGGTGAAGTTCGCTTGCTAGCGTTGTTGCCTTCATTCGAATAGTGATGGTGCTGACACTTCTGCTTGCTGCTTTCTGCTCAACAACCCACTGTTCGAGTTTGTCCTCCAACAGTTGCCATCTTGCTTTGTTCCCTCGGAAACTCTGTTTTGTCTTCTTTACCTGGCGCAGGTCATCTTCTTGCTTCCTCCACCTACGCACCATTGATTCATTTATGTTATATTCTCTTGCTGCTGCTCTATTTCCGTGTTCTTCGGCATGACTTATTGCCTTAAGTTTAAATTCTGCGTTATACGCGTGTCGCTTAGTAGGAGCCATTTTGTGGTCTGGTCTTTACAGATGTAAACACACAAAGGAAATGAAACGAAAATCCGCGCGCTTCTTCTTCTTCCGGGGGCGGGTGGTTGCTTACAGTAGAAGAAGAAGCGCTTCCTGTTCTATGGGGGCGGGTGCTTACCTTGGCGGTTGCTTGCGTAGAAGAAGAAGCACTTCCTGTTCTACCGGGAAAAAAGATGGCGGCTGTTTACCGAAGTTGCGAGATCGAAACTTTATGAAAATGAATCGTAATATTTATCCATATATAAAGCGCACCGGGTTAAAAGCCGCACTGTCAGCTTTTGAGTAAATTTGTGGTTTTGAGGTGCGGCTAATGGTGCGGAAAATACGGTAGGTTACTCCCTCAAGATTCCACCAGGAATACTAAAACCTCCCCGCCCCCTCCAAAAAAAGTACAAGATGCTTGTTCAGGTCTCTTGAACTGGTCTTCAGTTCATGCCGGGATTGGAATGATTCTGCAATAGGCCTTCTGAATATTGATCACACCTGTTTATCACAGAAAGACATTCTCGCCCTCTCAGACAAGAGAAGTCATGGTGTGATTCACTGCAAAAAAGTGGCTCTATTGTACCAGCTGTATACCGGTACTCACGCAACTGTTAAAGACGGGGAGTGCTATCAGAGAGGTGGTCACAAATGTTAGTAGTTCATTTGTGCATGTATTGTATGGTAAGCACCAGAAGTGGGGTCACAAATGTGAGTAGCTCATTTATGCGTGGTGTTTTAAATTTCATACCCTCAAATCAAATGTTTTGCTAATTTTTGTTTCCCAGAACCTTCAACCCCGCTGACTACGCAGAGCCAAGCCAGACCGATGAAAACTATAGGGGAGGAAGTAGCACCTGGAACAATACAGGAAGCACGGATCAGGAGGAAGGAGAAAGTAAGTACATTTGTAAATGGTTACCTTTCACGCAGGTGCCGTTTTATCAGGGTTTCCGCAAGGCATTAAAAAGTATTAAGTCATTAAATGTATTTTGCAAAAATTAAGGCCTTAAATGCAATGTCCAGAGGCATTCAAAAATGAAATTGACGCTGTCAATCCATCAAACGATAAATAAAAATGAATTTTAGAACATGCTGGTCATCAATGAATTGCAACGTCTCCAAGAGGTTTTGTAAGGTGCAAAAGCGAGAAAAGCGCTGCCTCCATAGTATGCACTGCGCTGGATGACAAAATAAAATGTCTCGGGGGGGGCCCAAATTTTGCCATTCTTTCGTCACTGTGGGCGTGTAGCCCTTAACTGTGACACCCATGTCATGTTAATGAGGAAGCTGAGCTTGTTTTATACGCGACTCCTTTATTTCAGTCTGCATTTCAACACACATGGCTAACTTGGCTGACATTACTTTCTCAGAACAGACCACAACTCTTATTTTCTGACATTCCCACAGTAAATAAATGCGTTATTTTAGCTGCCTGACACATAACTTGCTATCTAATGTACCCATTTTAAACAACTAACAGGGTGTAAAATGCAATTTGTTCATGATGTTAAATTGAATCAGTTTTTTTTAATGCATCTACAGGCCTTATTGGCATTTTTCCAAATATAATTCCATGACATGTCTTTTTCTAAAATGTTTAAATCAATTATCCATTTCCAAACACATGCATCATTTGCATTCCTAGTATGGTTTTTATTTATTAATTCCGTAAAACCTTTTAACTATTTAAAAAAAAATTGTATCCTGATTCAAAAAAATGTATTCTCTAGTTTATGGTTATTAAAAAAGCATATTTTCATAGGATATGCACTTTTACAGCATGTTTTAAAGAGATAAAATTAAAAAAAATGACTTCTGGGTATATTATATATTGATCAACTAAATCAGAATTGGATCTTTATTTAGAGGGCTTTAGTGAAGTTCCACTTTAATAATCTTTATACAGTACAGTGTGATGATTGACAGGTGGAACCTTTTGAATTGGCTATTGTTTACGCCTGTGCACAATGTCAGGACACCGGATTCTACTACAGAAAAATAAATATAAATACATTCTCAGATGAAACATTCTTGCGAGCCAATTCTAATTCACTGGATAGTAAAAGTTAAGGTAAACGTAGGGCTGGGCGATATATCGATATACGCGATATATTGCGGGTTTGTCTCTGTGCGATATAGAAAATGACTATATCGTGATATTCGAGTATATGTTCTCACGCAGTTGCTTTTAGCTGCTGGCATTACACTACAGGCTCTCCTCGCTCTTTCCTGTCTCTCCTTCTCACAGACAGACAAGCGCACTTTCTTACACACGTCACATACTGTCACGACATATGTCACATACGTATACACCCTCGCGCAACAAAGAGGTAGCAGCATGGGTAACGTTAGCTGTGATGCTAGCGCAGCCGTGCGAGTGGTAATACGAGAAAGAGAAGGTGCGAATCTGGTAACAAATGAAGGAATAATTAATTCCCCCAAAAAACAGCAGGGGGTCCATCGTCTGGCGGTGGTTTGGCTTCAAGTGGGAATATGTCGAACAGACAACCATAATTTGTCAAGTGTGGGGCAAAAGCGTTGCTATAAAAAGTAGTATTACTGCTAGTATGTAGCATCATTTGAAAAGTCACCTGCTAGCTAGAGAATGAAGAGTGCTTACTCCGCATGTCAACATCTCCGTTCGGTGCCACACGCCCACACCATCAAAATGTCGAGGCAAACATTTCCAGATCAACGCCGTATGAAAAAAATAGTAATTTTTTAAAGTTGTGATTTCCTTCTCTGCATGAAAGTTTTAAAGTAGCATATATTAATGCAGTATGAAGAAGAATGTTTTAATGTAGACACATAGAATCATCATACTGCTGTGATTATATGCATCAAGTGTTCATTCAAGGCTAAGGCAAAATATCAAGATATATATCGTGTATCGCGATATGGCCTTAAAATATCGCGATATTAAAAAAAGGCCATATCGCCCAATCCTAGGTAAACGTTTAAACTATTTAAAATTATCATTGTCAAATGCTTAATGTTGTGTAAACTTTTGACTATATATAATTATATGTGGTTGGACATGCGAATAAATTTTTTTCAAGTGGCCTTAAAATGACATTGAAAAGCATTAAATTAGATTTGCTGATACCTGTAGAAACCCCGTTTGATCGTGTTTTGCATTTTGTCTCAGGATCGGAATGTTCTCCAGGAGATGCGACGACTTACCCACCCAAGTTTGAATCAGTTCCTGCTCCTGGTAAACTTTTGAAACGCTTTCGTTTTGATGCTTTAACGTACTGTTTTCGCCCATCGTGGTGGTGCTGAACACATTTATCCCCACATAGCAGGTCCGTGGAGAACGGCCACTGAAGAGTGGGGCACCGAGGACTGGAATGAGGATGTGAGTAGCCAACCTCACGTTGAAGAGGAAATGCCCTTCGTGCTTCATCACAGCTGACTGGAACTATTTCCAAAACCTATATTTGTCTTTGTGCAGAAATAACTTCATTTTATGTTATAATGTTAGAAAATTGTTTTCTCTCCACAAGCAGCTCTCTGAGACCAAGATATTCACAGCTTCCAGCGTGGCAGCCGTTCCACCGCCTCAAGAGAATGTTACCATCACCAAAGGACAAAGGTGAGAGGACATTTTCTTCTCCCTAAAACAAATCCATGATGTGCTTTGTGATGCGTTTTTTTATGTTACCACGCAACACGACAGGATAAGGAGAAGGAAATATTGTTTCTTTTCATACTGTAGGATTGACCTTGCGGTGCTCTTGGGGAAGACTCCTCCGTCCTCCTCATCGGAAACAGAAAACCCCACAATGGAGGCCACCCAGTCACTGGTTTTCAGCAACTCCAAGCAGGCACCACCACTGTCCCAAACCACCTCCAGCACCCCGTACACTCAGCACAGCATGGTGAGTGATAGTGAGTCGGCAACGCTGTGAAAGGAACACATCCTCTGCTTTTGATTAGGGGTTTACTTCCTCTAATAACGTAATACATCACTATATATGATTTCGTATATAAATGATAATAGTACCATTTGAAACATGTTAAAGCCTTTTAATTTGGCTGCCGACATGTGCGGTAGCATATTGCCTCATTTCCCGTTGTATTATTTTCTCAAAACTTATTAATCTACCGGTACTTGCTAATTTACTGTAACTATCTGGTTAATTTATTTTGTAACATGGTTCTATCTACACGTATTTTTATATGTAATAAGCACTTATTCTAATAATTAAAAAAATATCGAACCACTGTTATCGACTATATACTGATAGTATCTAATCATTACTGTCGATTCTTGTATCGAGATGCCAACCACTGTTTGTATTCAAGAGCTTTAGCTTAGCGGTTAGCATATCCTCCTACGGTGTGCAGTGTAGAATGTTAAGCTATTACTCGTCCTTCGGGAATGATACATGGGGGGAAAAGTAGTTTATTTGCTGCCATTGAGGCGAAGATTACTGACTTGGAAGTGGCGACACTGGATGGCTGCTAAAAGCCAATCGCTACAGCGCGTTGAGGATGTGGTCGTTGGCCTGGCGCTGTCAGATTTTCGGGGCACAGCGAGAATGTGTCAGCCACATGCATTATCCCGACATAACGAGTATTAAGATAAATTTATGTCGTCTGTATTGCACAACCCTACTGATGTTCAATAAATGCAGGTCAGCATGCTGAACAAGAGCTTTGGGGATGTTGGGGAGCCTAAAGGAAGTAGCACCGGGACAACAGGCTCTCAGTTCCTGGAGCAGTATAAAACAGCCCAAGCACTGGCTCAGCTGGCTGCCCAGCACTCTCAAACGGCACCTGCTAACGCCAACCCCTCATCCTGGGAGACCAGTGCCAACTCACGGGCACAATATGGTGAGTTGATGCATGATCTACCACAGAATGGAAGGATATAGGTTGTTTTTTACTGATGTGCTTTTTTTGTGTAGATATGAAGGCTCAACCGGAGTCCGCCATCCACACGCCTTTCCCAAAGCGTCAGCCCTTCCAAGCCGCCTCCACCACGTCGTCCATGTTGGATGTTTTCCTGCCTCCCTCGGCCTCCGCCTCCTCCACTGCTGTTTCTTCATTACCCTCGCAAACAACATCCACGCCGCATGCTGCATCGCTGCCTGCTTCCTCTCTTCCAAAAATGGTGTCTGGCCCGTCGCTAGGTCAGCAAGTTTCGCCGAGTTCCTCAGATGTGCAGGGTTCCAGTCCGCTGCCTTTGCAGCAACACAAACTCAGAGCGCAAAAGAAGAGGACATCCATTGCAACAAAGGTACAAGTTTGTTTTGTACAGGTTTTCTCCATTTCCTCAAATAGTGACCTCAACTCTTAATTAGTGCTGTGCCTCTCAGGAAAAAAAAATACAATCAATTTGGTTGTTATTACCATAACAGTTCGGCATGTTCCAATCAGGGTTTTATGCTGCCGATTACGATTTCAATATCCATGAGCGAGACCGGCCAATAGCAATATTTAGGAGGTCATATTATGATTTTTTCCCCCCTACATTTAAAACCCTTTCTTGTGGTCTACATAACATGTAATAATGGTTCTGTGGTCAAAATTGTGCATAGATTGTTTTATAGACCATCTTTAAGCCTCTTTTCACTGTCTCTCCAAGATGCGCCGTCTTATTTACTTGCCGAAGCCCTCCTCCAGGCCACGCCCCCTTCGACTGTGTTTCCACCCAATCAGCCATGTTGGTAGTTTTTTAGCGCTTCCATATCAAGTCTACTAACAGACTGCTTTGTTGGCTTTTTGGACCCATATTAAGTAAGTAAAATAGACGAAACTTGGTGAATGGCGAGAAACACTTGCTGAAGCCCTGAGAAGTGGCAACCGAGTAATGGACTGCGTAAACCGGATGTGATGTAGGGGGCTGCGCCTTGTGTGGAGTGTACTGCTCAGGAAGTGATGTCCCCAAAATGGCTGCACTCTTAAGGCTTCTAGTGGCACTCAAAATGAATGAATGAAGCATTCGTACACCTGACATGGTTCAAACACAGAAGTGTATTTGGCTTGATCTAAAAGTTTGCAAATCGAACAGTTTGTAAAAAGAGGGTCGTAAATCAAGGTCCTACTGTATGCTACTTTGTATTGGAAAAGGCAACAGCTGAGGATGCATTTGCATGTATGAGCCAGTCTGCTCCACAACACAAATAGGGCTGGAAAGGGCATGTGATTTCGCAATGCACTGTGGGTGACGGGTAACCATTTTGGCTGGACATAGTATTTTTTTTACATGGTTGTACGGTAATGTGTGGGAGAGAGAGCAACAAACTGGATTAAAATGGATCGTACAAAATGCGTGCGTCAATTTTTATACCGGTGAAGAATGTCCGAATGCAAAGTCTGTCAATGCTCATTGTCCATTCAAATTTACACATAATCTACAGCTTTCATCTCAGATGTTCGCGATGGAGTCAGGGTGCCCACCCTCATTTCATAAGCAGGTTTCCTGCAAAAAACAAGCCCATTATTACTTTTAAGTACGTTGATCACTTCGCTACTTCTCCAAAAATAATACTCATTTTTGTGCTTACACAAGACTAGAAGTAAACATGCTTTTTTCCAAGATACTGTACGTTGTTTGTCGCCTACAGCTAGCTGCATGGCTTAGCCTACTAAATTCCACGTGTCCAAGTGAATAAAACACACTTTGATTCAAACTTGCCAGTCTGAAAATGCAGTGAACACACCGTGTACAAGGTGATGGCGTTAAAAGACATGTTTGATTGTCTCAAGGTTGCTATCCAGGCTATTAGCCATGGATTTAGTAGGTTCGTAACCCAACTTTCTACAGCTTTGCATTCACGCTGGAAATAAGAAAAATCTCACAAAATCCTTTTCTTTTTACTGACCGATCATGACCACGATTGTGCCAGTTAATGATGCCGCATGTTCGTGCCATGTTTTGAATTTCTGAATAAAAAATTATAATAAAAAAAAACCCTTAAGCACAGAGTTCTGTATTCAGCCATGTAAATAAGTGAGTCCAGTAAGATTTAATTCATTTTCACGTCACACTTTCAAGCCCTACAGAGAAATAGTAGATGCTTGACTACAATGGCGGACTCGCACAAAGCGCTTCGGGTAAACTTCTACCATACATGGAGATATCCGCTGACATCACACAAAAAAGCGGCACAAATTGGGCAAATTCCAAAGGGCTTATTTGGAGGAAGTATGAAGGACTTCAAGATTGTTTTATAAATATCTGCATTGCCTTCATAGTTTGATTTTACATTTATGGGACCCAAATACACTAACAGATACCAATAGGTAAGACAACTCTATATTTCGCATAATAGGATCTCTTTAATTGATAATTAACTGCAATTTTGTCAATTTATTGATGGGAGTGCTATTTATAGTTTTAATAACATCAACACTATTTAATTTAGTTCCTTATTTTCTTGTATTACTACATATGATTGTTTGATCAAAACAAAGTCAATAGTACGTACTAGGGAAGTCCCGATCCGATATTTGGATCACATCGGCCGCCAATATTTGCCAAAAAATGCGTATCGGCAAGGCATGGGAAAATGCCAATCCAGATCCAGTTTTAAAAAAAAACTCCGGTCCGTGTTTTCCAACGCACCGATTTAAATAATACATTCCACTTTTCTGCTGCTCCCTAATTTCCGTTCCGCATTTTCCAGCAGACCTTCAACACATCCACAGGTCTGTGGATTCTCATGCAGTTGCTTTTAGCTGCTGGCATTACACGACAGGATCTTCTCACTCTTTTCTGTGTCTCCCTCTCACAGACAGCAAGCGCACCTTCTTACACACGTCACATACTGTCACGTCATACGTCACATACGTTTACACCCTCTCCCAGCAGAGAGGTAGCAGCATGGCTAACGTTAGCTGTGATGCTAGCGCAGCCGTGTGACCAACGCTCTCTCTAAGGTGCGCGCCTGTGCAATTGCGCACTGTTTAAGCGTCCTCTGCGCATAGCAATTATATGCCACGCACAAAATCTAATAAAAAAATAAGCGCATAACAATTTTCGACACACGGACACGACAGAGAAAACAGTTTTCGTCATCATTGTTCAAATATTGTAACGTCTATCGAGACGCTTATCTCCATTCGGTGCCACACGCCCACACCATCAAAATGCAGAGGCAAAAATTTCCAGATCAACACCGTATGAAAAAATTAGTGATTTTTTTAGTTGTGATTTCCTTCTCTGCATGAAAGTTTAAAAGTAGCATATATTAATGCAGTATGAAGAAGAATGTTTTAATGTAGACATGCAAGCCTTGAGAGAAAATTTTGAAAATCAAGACTACATTTCCTGCAAATGGGTGCATTTCTACCCTATATTTTAACTTTAGATTTATTCTCATATCAAACTCTTTTGGCTGTCTTTTTGACACTTACATCCGGCGCCCCCCCTCCACACCCTGGTGTTGCACCTTTCCTGCTTCCTGCTCTGACCTTAGTCGAAAAGCGCAGGGGAGACACTTCTCCAGGGCCGATGTATGCTCGGGGCAACACCCTTCACTTTACCCGGCAGTGGGTCTCCACAGCGGACGACTTTAGGGTGAATGATGAGTCTGGCGATTAGTTGCAAACCTTGCTTTATTGATTGCTTGCCCACAGCCAAAACAACACACAACAACTAGTCCCCGCCCGCACTCAAGCAACCGCTCCCTCTCTTCTCTCGCCCACACACTCACTGACGTCACTCACCTCACATGCTGTCACCTGTTAAAGGGCCACACACACTCATACGCTACTCTCATAACACTGGATTATAAATAATGTAAATAATTCAATGTGATTATCTTGTGTGATGACTGTATTATGATGATAGTATATATCTGTATCATGAATCATGGATCCCGACTTAAACAAGTTGAAAAACTTATTCGGGTGTTACCATTTAGTGGTCAATTGTACGGAATATGTACTTCACTGTGCAACCTACTAATAAAAGTCTCAATCAATCAAAACACATAGAATCATCATACTGCTGTGATTATATGCATCAAGTGTTCATTCAAGGCTAAGGCAAAATATCGAGATATACTGTATATCGTGTATCGCAATATGGCCTTAAAATATCGCAATATATAAATAATGTAAATAATTCAATGTGATTATCTTGTGTGATGACTGTATTATGATGATAGTACCGGTATATATCTGATAGTATATATCTGTATCATGAATCATGGATCCCGACTTAAACAAGTTGAAAAACTTATTCGGGTGTTACCATTTAGTGGTCAATTGTACGGAATATGTACTTCACTGTGCAACCTACCGTATTTTCCGCACCATAAGGCGCCCTGGGTTAAAAGCCGCGCCTTCAATGAACGGCATATTTCAAAACTTTGTCCACCTATAAGCCGCCCGGTGTTGTAAGCCGCATCTAACTGCGCTAAAGGAATGTCAAAAAAACAGTCAGGTCAGTCAAACTTTAATAATATATTAAAAACCAGCGTTCTAACAACTCTGTTCACTCCCAAAATGTACGCAAATGTGCAATCACAAACATACGTATATCAACATGGACAGAGCTGCGTGAAAAAAGCCACCTGGCCTCTTCGCGTAAACTTAAACTTACCTTAACCACTCGCTCATCTTTTCTTCATCCATCCCTTCGAGTTAGCTTTTATGATGACGCCGGCTGGAAAGGTCTCTTTTGGCAAGGTCTTCCTTTTGAATATCACCATGGGTGGAAGTTTCATTAGCATGGCAAGCTAGAACCACAGTGAAGGATGACTTCTCATTCCCTGTGGTGCGAATATTCACCGTACGTGCTCCCGTTCCACAGTGCGGTTCACAGGAATATCAGTTGCTGTGAAATACGGTAGTAATCCGTGTGCGGATGGAGAGATTGCGTCTTTTCATGAACCGGATCCTTGTCGCTTTGTAGGAGCCATTTTGTGGTCTTTACAGATGTAAACACACAAAGGAAATGAAACGTACGGTGATATCCGCGCGCTTTTTCTTCTTCTACGCGGGCGGGTGGTTGCTTACAGTAGAAGAAGAAGCGCTTCCTGTTCTATGGGGGCGGGTGCTTACCTTGGCGGTTGCTTGTGTAGAAGAAGAAGCGCTTCCTGTTCTACCGGGAAAAAAGATGGCGGCTGTTTACCGAAGTTGCGAGACCGAAACTTTATGAAAATGAATCTTAATATTTATCCATATATAAAGCGCACCGGGTTAAAAGCCGCACTGTCAGCTTTTGAGTAAATTTGTGGTTTTTAGGTGCGGCTAATAGTGCGGAAAATACGGTACTAATAAAAGTCTCAATCAATCAAAACACATAGAATCATCATACTGCTGTGATTATATGCATCAAGTGTTCATTCAAGGCTAAGGCAAAATATCGAGATATACTGTATATCGTGTATCGCAATATGGCCTTAAAATATCGCAATATTAAAAAAAGGCCATATCGCCCAGCCCTAGTTTCAATGATGCCATTTCTGTTTGTCATGTATAATTTTGTCTATTTTGTGTTTATCCTTGAATAAACAGGTCAGTTTCTTGTTACCAACCATTGTGTATTATTCAAACTCCCCTAATTCAGCTGGCTAGTTGTTATCAAGAGTACTGAAACCCTTTTCAACATGATTCTGACAACTAAGTAGGCTAAATAACTTTAAACTTTAATACAAGCTCGGATAGGTCAGTATCGGTCAGTATCGGTATCGGTCAGTATCGGTATCGGATCGGAAGTGCAAAAACAATATCGGTATCAGATCGGAAGTGCAAAAACCTGGATCGGGACATCCCTAGTACGTACACCAGAACTAAACAACTACTATTCACTACTCTTTTAAATCCTTTGGTTTTTGCTCTCAAAGTACTTCTGTGTCCAGGGAATTACTCCCTGAGTTTGTAAACAACAAAAAAGTGATTTTGAGAAAATAAAAATATCAACCTAATCACTCTAGTACATATCATATCTATACTAATACTACCCTCGACACCACCGATTTATTGTCCTGGCTTTGACAATGTTCACACACAAACAGTTATTATTCCCTCGCTATGATCTATATGAATAAATACAGTAATTATGTTGGGTCCAAGACTTAAGATTTTAAAATATCTCCCAAATCTTGCTCAGATTCCAGCCATGGCGGTGGAAATGCCAGGCTCAACAGACATCTCAGGCCTTAATCTACAGTTTGGAGCGTTGCAGTTTGGCTCGGAACCAGTGCTGCCAGAATACGAGTCTGCCTCCTCCAACGCTGCATCCGTCACCCCCATGCAGAACAGCCTCTATTCAAGCCCCAGCAGGTTTGTAACATTCCCCCAGCACTTAGGATGTAACAATGTCAAAATCTCACGGTATTAAGGCCACTGTGCGATATTGTGGTATATGTCAAAAAAAGAAAAAGACTTAAAAATGCCATAGTGTGTAAAATTAAGTGGCAGGAATGGTTAGAATAAACTCATTTACTGTAATTGAACACAAACCTAATGCTAAAATGTTCTAATCATTTATTACCACAAACAAGTATTTTTAAGTGCAAAGTATTGTGCGGGAACATCTACTGTGTCTCTTAAAGGGGAACTGTATTTTTTTATTTTCCTTTTGCCTATCGTTCACAATCATTATGAAAGACAAGAACCCCCTTTTTTTGTTTTTTTAAGTAGTCCAGGTAGTTAAAAGGGAACTGCACTTTATTGGGAATTTTGCCTATCATTCACAATCCTTATGTGAGACAAGCACACATAAGTATTTAATTTTTTTTAATGCATTCTGATCTTGTAAGCAGATGATAATAAAAGTCAGCTATCGATGGAGCTAATGGGAGGTGCATTATTCCGCCTATAAACCGCTCTAAAAACATTCAAAAACCTCCATCGTTGTATATACACTCTTAAGTATTAGGGGTGTGCATTTCTACCTTAAAGGTGAACTGCACTTATAATTTCGATCAAAAGTCTGTTTACGATGGAGCCTATGCGAGCCGTTCAATTCTGCCTGTGAAGCCTCTAAAAAACATCCAAACACCTCAATTAGGGTTTTAAATACATGAAGTAAGTACATATGTAATGTAGTAACAGGCACAGTTATAATATTTAATTTCAAAAAGGCATCGAAACGTTTGCTTTTTTTTGTTTCTTTATTACTGATTATTACCCACTGCAGACTTAATGAGAGCCAACAAACATAATAAAACATCACTTACTGTGCAAGGACTGCTGGGATGTTCATGTATTCCCATTTAGATGAAAAATGTCTCATAATCCTCGCAAAGAAACGCCGCTTTTGGTGTCGTTCTAACCAGTTCCAGGTCCTGAATGTGAAGTGTCCCAACTTGTCGGATTATATTCTCAGCCATCGACTTTCCAGGTAGGAGGCATGATTTATGATCTATAATAAACTTGCAGGGAAGCGAGGAAAAAGCAGACCACTCGATGATATAAACATCGGGACAAACAGAAGTGATTACCTTGCCGCTATAGTTTGTCTGCGTTTGTGCATATAATAACAATATCACCAATACTTGGTTAATATTCAAGTCAAAAAATTTAAATTGAGTATTGTTGGTGTTTTTTGAATGCATTAAAAAAAATCCATTCAGCGTCATGTGTTTCATATAGATTGTGCACGATAGGCAAAATTCCCAGTGGAGTTCCCCTTTTAAATGGCAATCCGATATGCATCAGATGGAAGCTTTGCATGGTGAAAAAAAATGTAATGGATCATGTCAGAACAATGTCAGTGTATTTAAAAAAAATAAACAGACATAACAGGCGGATCATGTATTAATATGAGCAAAACTATCAACTTCAAGACATTGCAATCCATAAACCTTACGAAAAAGATGTAAACAAAACACTTTTGGAAAAGCCACCAGGTATTTATTGTTTGCTCAGGTCGCAACAATAAAATACAGAGAAAAGCAAGCCGCAGAGGTGTTATAGCACCACAGTAAACTAAATGCAAGGTACAAATAAGTGCCACCACGTAAACAAAACAGCAGCTGTAGTGTAGAAGCTCAAATGCTTTTTATAGTGCCATTCTGCTGGTTACTGTGCAGCTAGGTCTTTATCTTTAGCACACGTACAAGAACAGTGTATTAAATGCTGCGATTACCTCTTAGAGTTGTGGCTATGTTGGGGCTGGAAGTCTTTCCAATCAATGTCCTTGTCTTGCCAGTTGGTAGTGCTGCTAGCATTAGCATCCTTAGCTCCCTCATTGCCCTCTTCAGTGTCTGCATGGCGTCACAACAGGTGTGTGCTCAGATAAGTCGTGCTGCTGCTACTTTATTGCTATTTGGCCATACTTTTATCCAACTGACCATTCTTTTTAAAAAGAGATTTGCATTTTTGTAAACTCTTTTGGTGCTGTCTGCACTGGTGGTTTGTTACTGTCAGTCGCAAGCGAGAATGTTACTCTTGTGTTACGTCATCACAGAAGTTTGTAGCAGAGCTCCAATCAACCGATTCATGACTTTTCAACCGGACATCGACCGATCCATTCTAGATATAGATCGATTCAGAGGCCAGACAAATTATGTATTCATATCTCTAAAGTCAAAATTAGATTTCGAATTGTACCGATTCATTTTTTACACCCCTCTAAAACATGTAATATGTACGTGTTTTGCTCATTTTGATACATACGCATCACAATGTTCGCTATTTCCCACTACAGTAACTACTGCTACTACTAATCAGCAAACTTTATAAGAGTAAAAAACGACTACTTTGGGACAAATGATTTAAATCATTATATTTTTGAGCCTGAAGGACGATGAATTGCAAGTTTTAGAAACAGTAAATAGCAGATCCAGCAAGTAGCACTGTTGCTAAGTGCTGAATAAGAAATACAAACTACAAACATAATAAACCTATCTTACTGTACAATATCTGCTCTCACTGTAATGCTGACTGATGGATTGTTTGTATCTTCTCATTTAGATGAAGAATTGTTAAAATACTCAAGCAGGAATAAAAAATAAAAAAGGTGACGGAAACTAGCGTCTTTTCGTGTCTTTCTCGGCTTCTCCGGGTCTAAATTGAATGTCAAATTTGACCAGTTTCTCGGTTTATGGCCACAACCTTTTTACCTTTTGTGAGAGGCATGATTTTTAATCTAAAATTAACTTTGACCAACTCAGAGGTGATGCAGCAGCTCTCCGGCTCAGTATGTCAATAGCAGCATTAGCTAAAAGTAGTTCCTCAGCATTGGTACTTATAATAACAATATTGCTAATACTTGATTAATATTTAGGTCACAAAATGTAAATGTAGTATTGATGGCAGTTTTTGGATATTTTTTTAGGGGGCTTTATGCGTGCAATAGATTACTCCCATTCGCTGCATTGTTCGCCAACTCATATTTGCCGTATATTACAAATTAGAGTGCATAAAAAAATAAAAGTCTTCTTGTCTTAGATAGGGATTGTGAATGATGGGAAAAATCCCCCCCCAAAAAATACAGTTGCCCTTTAAGTAATTGGATGAACAGTTCCGTATTCACCTCTTCCTTGCCTCGTCGTGGGGTTTTCACTGGATGCTAGAAATCACCCAAGTGGTTGTGACGTAACATGTAAATACCATCACAATCTACAGTGAGTCAATTCCAGCTCTTTCCAACTCCAGCCAGATGGAGCTGTATGACCAGCGAGCACCCCAGACTCGACGTTACCCGCCCTCTGTCTCATCCTCCCCTCAGAAGGAAATGCAACCCAAGGTAGGCCTCAATACATCCCATTCCTATTTGTACCTGTGACGTTGTAGCTGTTTTAGTCATTGTGATGCTCCGTTGGTCTTAGATATGACCCTGTGAATATCAAGCGGTGTTTCTTCGTGACTGTTTCAAAGAGCCCATCCTGTTTAGCTTGTCTTCAATGGGCTGTTTCCATAGAAACCCGTAAGCTCACCTTCATTGTTGGTTTTACAGAATGGCTTCAGTTCCCTACAAGCGACGCAATCTGTGGAAAGTAAGCCTCAGGAAAATGTCACAAATGTCATTTTGGCACACCCTAAGATTAGATAGTTATTGAGTTGCTTTCAATCTTATAGCTGCAGCAGGTTCTGCAGTGCCGATCAAAGCTACGCCTGACTCGGTGGCACCAACAGCGTTGACGGACAGCGGCTCGGGGTCCGCCTCCTTGCTGACAACATCGAATCAGGCGTCACTTAGTTCTCTGGGGCACAGTGAAGACCTGCCCCCGAGCACTATGCCGCCACCTCAGCACAACAGGTGAGGAGGGTTGTGCTCAAACACAAGTCAGCAGCTCCCATCATGTTTTGACTTCCTATTTAAAGAGTTTTGTCTTGTTGCAGTGTGCTCTCGTCACAACAGAACAGCCTTGCTCCATCTTCAGGTCGAACTTCCAACTCGAGCTTATTGGTGAGCTTTCCATGTCACGCTAATAGACTTGAACTCTTTGCTGCACATGCATGGATCCAATCTCCATACATCTCTTTGAGCGCTACATTTACTGAGATGGCAGGAAGCCATTTCTAGTTGGTTTGCCCTAATGGAAGTATAATTGCATCCATCCTGACCACGTCTTTTACCTCTGCATCTCAACAGCACCCCAACGTCGACAGCGACTCCAGCCTCCATTCCTCCTCCTTCCCTCCCTCCTCGGTTGTGTCGTCGTCTTCGATCCCTGCCGCGTCCTCGGGTGCAGCGGTGCAGGTGTCCCTGGGGGTACCACCGCAGGTGTCTCACATGGGCTCCTCCTCCGTTTCGGCGCCGTCTGGCCTCGGCCCCGTCAGCAACCTAAACATGGGACTCAACATGGCTGTCATGGGTGCGCCGGCTGTGGCGTCCACCATGTCGGCCTCAATAGCCGCTCCCTCCTCGGCGGCTTCTTTGTCCACACGCAGCTCTGCAGCAGCCTCAGGTTAGTCCTAATTTGACGCTTTTATGTGATGAAATCTAACGTCATGGTTACGAAACCTTTTTGTACCAAGCAGAGCCAAAATGTTTTGCCTTGCAAGTAGGGATGGCCTAAAATCTATCGCAATATATATTGAAGCCTCTTGCGATGATATAGATCACGATATATAACTTGGAATATAGGTGGTAATAATAGAACCATTTCAAAACAGGTTGCAAGTGTCCTAACGGGACAGTGCGGTGCGACAAATTTACTCGGAAGTGCGCCGTAAAATAGACCGTGCGTTTTAAAAAAATAAATAAAACTCACTCGTGCAAATAGGGATTTAATTTCTCTCATCGCATTTTGCTCCTAAAATAAATCCATCCAAATTATTATTATTTTATTGCCTATCTGTATAGCATGTTTGAAATAAACTTAAACTTTAACCATTGATTGATGTTAAAGTGTCACTGATCACCCTGTGCGTGTCCCTCCCTCCTGCGTCATTAACAGAGTGGAGCCCTGCTCCCCTTAGTTCACACACTCAGTCTTCCAACACTAAAGAAACAAGATCTTAGTTGGAGCAACTTGTCAGTAAAAGACCATGTTTTTTTACTCGCAGCTCTGCAGCCTCCTCAGATTAGTCCTAAATTTGATGCTTTTATGTGATGAAATTTAACGTCATGGTTACGAAACCTTTTGATACCAAGCACAGCCAAAACGTTTTGCCTTGCAAGTGGGGATGGCCCTAAATCTATCTCAATATATATTGAAGCCTTTTGCGATAACGATATGGATCACGATATATAACTTGGAATATAGGTAATAACAGAACCATTTCAAAACGGGTTGCAAGTGTCCTAACGGGATTGCGGTGCAACAAATGTACTCGGAAGTGCGCCTTAAAATAGACTAAACAAAAAGCTGTCACACGTGCAAATAGGGATTGCAATTCTTTCATCGTATATTGCTCCTAAAATAAATCCATCCAAATTATTATTTTTTTGCCTATCAGTATAGCATGTTTGAAATAAACTTAAACTACAACCAAATAGACAAGGGATTGACGTGGAAGTGTCACTGATCACCCTGCGCGTGTGTCTCTCCCTCCTGCGTCATTTAACAGAGTGAAGCCCTGCTCCTCTTAGGTCACACACTCAGTCTTACAATACGGAAGAAACAAGATCTTAGTGGGAGGAACTTGTCAGTAAAAGACAATGTTTTTTTACCCGCAGCTCTGCAGCCTCCTCAGATTAGTCCTAAATGTTGACGCTTTTATGTGTATCTAACGTCATGGTTACGAAACCTTTTAATACCAAGTACGGCCTAAATAGATGGCCTATATCACAATATATATCAAAGCCTCTTGCGATAACGATATATAACTTGGAATATAGGTAATAATGCAACCCATTTCAAAACTGGTTGCAAGTGTCTTAACAGGACTGTATGGTACGACAAATTTACTCGTAAGTGCGCCTTAAAATAGACCGTGTGATTTGGAAAAAAATAAAAACCTGTCACACGTGCAAATAGGGATTTCAATTATTTAATCACATTTTGCTCCTAAAATAAATCCATCCCAATTTTTAGTATTTTTGCCCATCTGTATAGCATGTTTGATATAAACTTAAACTATAACCATAACCAAATAGACAAGGGATTGACATGGAGGTGTCACTGATCACTCTGTGCGTGTGTCCCTCCCTCCTGCGTCATGAACAGAGGGGAGCCCCGCTCCTCCGAGTTCACACACTCCGTCTTCCAACATGGAAGAAACTATCTTAGTTGGAGGTACTTGTCAGTAAAAGACAATGTTTTTTTCACCACCTTAATACTTGAAACAAACTGCATTGCAAGCTAGCAACTACAAGGGTCGGAAGGAATATTGAACAACAAATCGATGATTGAAGTGACAAACTTGCCATCCAAATAATACCCCGTTTGTTGACAAGAACGCAGCCATGGAAGCACATTCAAAGTATTTATTAAGCAGAGGCAACACAAACCAGTGAAAAGAGCTGCTGTCAGAGCTGACAAACTGCCGTTGCTAGCCTGCTAAGCTAACGAAAACAGCTCAAACTAAAATGTTAAATACGGTATTTAAGTTAAAATATTAATATTAAGACCGAGCGTGGACTCGCTGACGTCACAAGGCAACAGGCAACACCTTTTTAAAGGCGCACAGACGCGCAAACTGCTCTCATGAAACTTATGCCAGATATTTGAATTTTTTTTTAAAGTAACACATTTGTTTTTTTCCTGAGTAATTAATTATATTTATTAAAGAGTAATTCTGTTAGTCATTCAGTTACTTTTTTGGTAAAGTAACGAGCAACTACAATTAATTACTTTTTTAAATTAATTTTCAGAACACGGCCTGTCACACAGCATCATGAAGCAGTTGGCAGGTTGGTGTTCCTGTCAAATCTTTGTATGTCCTACAATAATGATTGCCTATAAACACCATTGTTAAAGGCCAATTATTTTCATGTTGCTGCTGACGTTTAAACATGTCCTCTTAAACCAGGGAACTTTATTTCACATTTTTTGTGTATGTTTTTTTTAGCTGAAGAATTGAGCATAGTTTGTTTTTTAAAGAACATTTGAGATTATATTTGAATTAGGGCTGGGCGATGTATCGATATACGCGATATATCGCGAGTTTGTCTTTGCGATATAGAAAATGACTATCGTGATATTCGAGTATACGTTCTCACGCAGTTGTTTTTAGCTGCTGGCATTACACTACAGCCTCTCCTCGCTCTTTCCTGTGTCTCCTTCTCACAGACAGACAAGCGCACCTTCTTACACACATCACATACTGTCACGACATACGTCACATACGTATATTCCCTTGCGCAGCAAAGAGCTAGCAGCATGGGTAACGTTAGCTGTGATGCTAGCGCAGCCGTGCGAGTGGTAATACGAGAGAGAGAAGGTGCGAATCTGGTAACAAATGAAGGAATAATTAATTCCCCCAAAAAACAGCAGGGGGTCCATCGTCTGGCGGTGGTTTGGCTTCAAGTGGGAATATGTCGAACAGACAACCGTAATTTGTCAAGTGTGGGGCAAAATCGTTGCTATAAAAAGTAGCATTACTGCTAATATGTAGCATCATTTGAAAAGTCACCTGCTAGAGATCGAAGAGTGCTTACTCCGCATGTCAACATCTCTGTTCGGTGCCACACGCCCACACCATCAAAATGCCGAGGCAAACATTTCCAGATCAACACCGTATGAAAAAAATAGTGAATTTTTTAGTTGTGATTGCCTTGTCTGCATGAAAGTTTTAAAGTAGCATATATTAATGCAGTATGAAGAAGAATGTTTTCATGTAGACTTGGGCTGCAACAACTACCGGTAATCGATTAAATCGATTATAAAAATAGTTGGTTAATAAAATAGTCATCGATTCGTTGGATCTATGCTATGCGCATGCGTAGAGGCAATTTTTATTTATTTATTTTTTATATATATATATTTTTTAGAAACCTTTATTTATAAACTGCAACATGTACAAACAGCTGAGAAACAATAATCAAAATAAGTATGGTGCCAGTACGCTGTTTTTTTTTCAATAAAATACTGGAAAGGATAGAAATGTAGTTTGTCTCTTTTATCCGATTATTAATCGAAGTAATAATCGACAAATTAATCGATTATCAAATTAATCGTTAGTTGCAGCCCTAATGTAGACGCATAGAATCATCATACTGCTGTGATTATATGCATCAAGTGTTCATTCAAGGCTAAGGCAAAATATCGAGATATATATCGTGTATAGCGATATGGCCTTAAAATATCGCGATATTAAAACAAGGCCATATCGCCCAGCCCTAATTTGAATGTTCGTTTATTATTTTCAATACGTTTCCTATTTTCTTTTCTCACAACATCTCTTAAGTTTGGATCCTATTGTAAAAAAACGACTTTTCTTACTTGCTGGTACCTGTTTTGTGTATATGGGATCCCCATCAGTCCCAACATTTTTAAATGAAGGCATGGTGGAGATATTTAGTCACGTCAACGGCTATTTCCATTTGTATGTTAGTTTATGAGCCAAATCACTTTATATCGGATATGAGTTTTGGTCCATATCGCCCAGCCCTACACTCGTGTTACCGATAGTGCCAGCACAGTTAAGGGATTTTTGTATTTAATTGAGCGTTGCAGTAGGCTTTATGATGGCATTATGTTTATATGTATGAGTGCACATGGGTATGTTCAGTATTAATAATGAAATTGTGATTATTTAAGACATTTCATATAGTTACACAATTTTTTCTGTCCCACAAAAAAATTATGTGATACTATTTTCTTTGATAATTTACTGTAAATAACTAGTTACTTTCTGTTGTAACATGGATTTATCTGCTCTTCTATTATTGTGGGGCGGTATAGCTCGGTTGGTAGAGCGGCCGTGCCAGCAAATTGAGGGTTGCAGGTTCGATCCCCTCTTCCGCCATCCTAGTCACTGCCGTTGTGTCCTTTGGCAAGACACTTTACTCACCTGCTCCCAGTGCCACCCACACTGGTTTAAATGTAACTTAGATATTGGGTTTCACTATGTAAAGTGCTTTGAGTCACTTGAGAAAAAGCGCTATATAAAATGTAATTCACTTCACTATTAAAATGTAATAAGCGCTCATTCTTCTGTTTGGATATTTCACTTTAGCTCTATGGATGATACTACAAATTTGGGTATTGATCCAATACCAAGTAGTTACAGGAGCAGTATTGGCCATACAACTGTTCATACATAAAATGTTCAAGATCATTCAATGATTTTGTTTTTGAATCGACAAAAGCGCAGCATAACAACATCAATTAATAATTTAATTATTCACTTATTCCCTTTTATTACATACAACATTTATATTAAAGTCAATGGTGCAAAATAAATAAACGAAAGCAAAATCTACTATTAGCTCTTATTTCCTGAGTTTGTAAACAATAAAAACGGCAGGCGATTTTGTGATAATAATAAATAGCAATCTAATCACTGTCGTAATGACATACTGAATGATATGCTGATACTTTACTTTGATTTATTACTGTTACGTGTATCGATCCAACCACCTCTGTTTACATTGAAGAGCTTTAGCTTAGTGGTTAGCTATACGTTTTTGTATCCTTATATGGTGAGTAGTGTAGCATGTTTAGCTATTCTTTGTCCTCCAGTGATAACGATACCGCCGCTAAGGAGGCGAGAATTCCGGATTTAGAAGCTGCATTGTGGCGGTACATTTGCCGCTAGCGATGACGCTACAATGGATTTAGGACACCTTTGTTCGTTTGTCGCTCTCAAATTTGCGGGACTTAGCTACATTCTTTCATCAATCATGCATTTTCACAATATATCAATAGCATTAAAAGCTTGATTGTCGGCCAAACTTACATCAATTATCGTGCCACCCCACTTGTAAATACCGCCGTTTTCGCTACCTTTGCTTGCCAGACTATTTCGTTCAGATTTCATGTTGATATTTCAAATATTCCTGCGTATCACCAGTTGTACTCATTTGAGAATCAAATGGTTACATACAATTCTACGTAGATATGTGTCTTTATAGCTTACAGATCTTCATCTTGCCATCAAATTTAGGGAAAGCACCTCCAAATCTGCCACCCGGAGTGCCCCCTCTGCTGCCCAACCCGTATTTAATGGCTCCGGGACTACTGCATCCCTACCCTGTAAGTTTCATGCAAATTCTGCGTGCATAAAGCGTTTGCGTAATAACCAAAGTAACATGTCAGCCTCAGGTGTACGGATATGATGACCTGCAGATGCTGCAGACAAGGATACCATTGGTGAGTTTTGATTTGTTTTTCTATGTGATATACAGTATATGGCCATTAATGTTTGTGCGTGCGTGCGTGCGTGTGTGTATATCATATATATATATACACACACACATACAAAAAACCCAAAACCAGTGAAGTTGGCACGTTGTGTAATTCGTAAATAAAACAGAATACAATGATTTGGAAATCCTTTTCAACTTATATTCAATTGAATAGACTGCAAAGACAAGATATTTAATGTTCGAACTGAGAAACTTTATTTTTTTGCAAATAATCATTAACCCAGAATTTAATGGCAGCAACACATTGCAAAAAAGTTGGCACAGGGGATTTTTACCACTGTGTTACATGGCCTTTCCTTTTAACAACACTCCGTAAACGTTTGGGAACTGAGGAGACCAATTTTTGACGCTTTTCAGGTGGAATTCTTTCCCATTCTTGCTTGATGTACAGCTTAAGTTGTTCAACAGTCCTGGGTCTCCGTTGTGGTATTTTAGGCTTAATATTGCGCCACACACTTTCAATGGGAGACAGGTCTGGACTACAAGCAGGCCAGTCTCGTACCCGCACTCTTTTGCTATGATTTTATATATATATATATATATATATATATATATATGTATATATGTATATGTATGTGTGGGGAAAAAAAATCACAAGACTATTTCATCTCTACAGGCCTGTTTCATGAGGGGGCTACCCTCAATCGTCAGGAGATTTCTCCTGACGATTGAGGGTACCCCCCTCATGAAACAGGCCTGTAGAGATGAAATAGTCTTGTGATTTTTTTCCCCACACATACATATATTGCGCTCTACTACGGTATCGAGCACTATTTTTTTGGATAACCTTATTAAGACATATATATATATACTGTATATAATTTTGATAGTCCATTAGTCAACGGTTATCTTAACAATCATTCGACTAATCAGATAATACAGCGTACACATTTACTTTCTCAAATTTTTCCATCGACTTCTAAATGCAGCTAAGTTACAGTATTTTAGGCATGGGCTTGCGAACAACAAAGATGACTAATTAATTCATAAATATTTATACTGCAACTGTGCTGCTCATTCAGCTATTCCAAAAATTAAAATGACTAGTAAAATGTCCATTTAAAAGAAAGGGAAGGTAAAGTGTTAAAAAAAACTATTACATTTGTTGATGTAATTAAAAACAGTTAAAATAGCAGCAATGAAAACAAACAACAAAACACAAAATTTTACTTCCTAAAAAAGAAAAGCATTTTGTGATGTTTAACAAGCTGCACACTGGTATATTGACTATTAACTCTTGGCAGTTTTAGCACTGTAATAGACTCAATGTGTAGAATTCTATATTCGATTAATTATTAAATTGTTGGCTATTTGATAGATTTTATGTTTAATCTTATTATACCTCCACATTGGTGCCTGTCTGTATCTGTGCGTGTGTGTGTCCACACGCACATGCACGCGCGCATGTGCGTTTTGCGTTAAAGTGCCTTTTTTGACGACATTGCAAATAGACTCAATGTGTAGAATTCTACATTTGATAAATGATTTAAATGTCAGCTATTTAATAGATTGTATGTTTAATCTTATGATACTGCCGCATTGGTGCCTGTTGGTCTCTCTCTGTTTGTGTGTGAGCATGTGTGCGCGCGCACGGTTCGTGTTTGTTAAAGGTCCTTTTTCAGCATTGCAAATTGATGCTGCTTTAAAACGTACTTGAATTGATGTAGACAAAGTTTAGCTGGCTGACTTTGGCTAAACTGATAGTTATTTTTCACACAACTTTGTCTCACTCTTCTTGTTAGCTAGCTAGCAAGGTGGAAGCTAACACTCTTACCGAGGGTGAGACCGCAAATGTCCGACATCTTGTCTCTGCTTTAAATGCTGGCGTATCACAGATGTACTGCCGTAAAAACAAGGTCCGCTTTGCAAAATGAGCACGGTATTAATTTTTTAACAAAAATAAGAGGAGATATCCTCAAAATGTACATGTTATCACTGACGTTGTATTTGCGAGTGACCCTCGTGCGCATGGAAAAACACGAGTGATGACGTCACGACAATTGTCAACAAATATAATTGTCGGCGACAAATTTTATTGTCGACACACAGGGAATTTGCGTGTGTGTGAATATATTTTAATCTTTGTTTGTTTGTTTTTTTAGGATTATTACAGCATTCCCTTTGCAACCCCAACAACAGCACTGACTGGGAGAGAGGCCAGCATGACAAACAACCCTTATTCTGGTGAGCCACCCTCCCATTTAATACATCAGCACCTTTGCTTTGGCTTAATGCGACACATATGATACCCTTTGTCTCCAGGTGACTTATCCAAGTTTGGTCGAGGTGATGCGTCCTCGCCGGCCCCAGCCACCACGCTAGCTCAGACGCAGCAGAACCAGAGCCAGGCGCACCACTCGACCCAGCAGCCTTTCCTTAACCCAGGGCTGCCACCTGGCTACAGCTACACAAGCCTCCCATACTACACTGGCATGCCTGGCCTGCCCAACACCTTCCAGTACGGTCCTGCTGTGTTCCCGGTGAGAATGGTACACACAAAGTCGACTAAATGATTTCTGAATCAAAGCAAAGTGAGGAATACTTCCTTCCTCCTCCCAGGTGGCTCCTACCTCGGCAAAGCAGCATGGAGTGAATGTCGGCGTCAACGCGTCAGCCACACCCTTCCAGCAGCCTAGTGGCTATGGTTCCCACGGATACAGCACTGGTGAGCTACCATGACGTAGACACTTGATTTTAAGGCTGTATGAAATTATTTGAAAAGATGTTTGTGCAGCATTGTGTCAGTGGATTGCTGCAGTACCACTCAGTCCTTAATGTCACAATTTGTTTCATCTTGACCAAGCGCGTGAATCATAAGTTTATTTTTAGACTTTGTGTTTGCGTCTTGTCGTCGTCGGGTTGGTCTTGCTGTTTTTGGCCTTGACACAAGACGTGACTGCCCTTCAAACAGGCTTTGGAAAGCTTGAAGGCAGCTCTTTGTTCATCATAGCTGGGCTTAGACTGTTATGATTATGCTGAACTTCAATTGCTTGCTTGTCTCATTTCATTTTGATAAGTAGAAATACATCCTATTTAATGGATGAGCATTCTAATTGATTAGTGGATGAATTAATTACCAAGAATGGATTTGGATTAATTGTTTAATTGCAATTGAAGACAGATAAATTGCAATATCTGTCTGCAACCAGTAGAGGTGCTGCTGATTACATTTGAGTATGGCCAACTCGATTTCAAAGTTGGTAGCCAACATGGTGCACTGTAGTCACGTGAAGAACTTTTGACCAATCATTTAGGACAGTAATTCTCAAAATTTGGTACACGAGGTCCATTTAGTGGTACGCCAAATAATCACTTGATTAAAGTACAGTGTTTTATTTTCATATATTCAAATGCTATTGTTCAAACTGTGTATTGTACAGTAGCCTGAATATTAAATGTACTTGTTAAATAAAACCACTGCCTTGTTTTTAATGAATACTTGCTCCTACTGTATTTTAATGTTGGTCATAATGGTGGCCAAGTGTTTTGAGGTAGTACTTGGTGAAAAAGTTTGAGATCCACTGATTTAGGAGATCCTCTTACCATAATCTCTCTGATCGGTCAAAAGCCCCTCACACTCGCCTTGTTTGCTACCAACTTTGAAATCGAGTTGGCCATACCGTATTTTCCGCACTATAAGGCGCACCTAAAAACCACAATTTTTCTCAAAAGCTGACAGTGCGCCTAATAACCCGGTGCGCTTTATTACGATTCATTTTCATAAAGTTTCGGTCTCGCAACTTCGGTAAACAGCCGCCATCTTTTTTCCCGGTAGAACAGGAAGCGCTTCTTCTTCTACGCAAGCAACCGCCAAGGAAAGCACCCGCCCCCATAGAACAGGAAGCGCTTCACCCGCCCCCATAGAACAGGAAGCGCTTCACCCGCCCCCGGAAGAAGAAGAAAAAACGCGCGGATATCACCGTACGTTTCATTTCCTGTTTACATCTGTAAAGACCACAAAATGGCTCCTACTAAACGATCCGGGTCATAAAAAGACGCAATCTCTCCATCCGCACACGGATTACTACCGTATTTCACAGCAACTGAACCGCACTGTGGAACGGGAGCACGTACGGTGAATATTCGCTCCACAGGGAATGAGAAGTCATCCTTCACTGTGGTTCTAGCTTGCCATGCTAACTTCCACTCATGGTGATATTCAAAAGGAAGACCTTGCCAAAAGAGACCTTTCCAGCCGGCGTCATCATAAAAGCTAACTCGAAGGGATGGATGGATGAAGAAAAGATGAGCGAGTGGTTAAGGGAAGTTTACGCGAAGAGGCCGGGTGGCTTTTTTCACACAGCTCCGAAGGCGAACACACCTTCACTAAGACGGGCAGACAGCCTCGGACGACATACGCCAACATCTGCCAGTGGATCGTAAATGCTTGGGCAGATATTTCGGTCACAACTGTGGTCCGAGCTTTCCGGAAGGCAGGATTCACAGAACAACAGCGACACTGACTCCCGATGACTTCTACGAGACGGAACCGGCCATTTTGGATCCCACGCTAGCGCAACTTTTCAATTCGGACACCGAAGACGAAGAATTCGAAGGATTTACGAATGAAGAATAACTTCAGAAGGTGAGCGCTATGTTTATTTTGTGTGTTGTGACATTAACGTTCGAGCAACATTATGTTACTATTGCTCTACACCATTTTGAATTTTACTATGTTTGTGATTGCACATTTGCGTACATTTTGGGACAGAGTTGTTAGAACGCTGGTTTTCAATATATTATTAAAGTTTGACTGAACTATCTGACTGTTTTTTTGACATTCACTTTAGCGCAGCGTTTTTTTGACATTCACTTTAGCGCAGCGTAGGCGCGGCTTTTAGTCCGGGGCGGCTTATTGGTGGACAAAATTATGAAATATGTAATTCATAGAAGGTGCGGCTAATAATCCGGTGCGCCTTATAGTGCGGAAAATACGGTACTCTTTCTATACACGGCTCTGCATTTGAACAACAAGCCCTGGCAAAATGATGGAAGACTTGGAGGATGTTCAATCAGTTGTTTATTTTAAAAATAAATAAGACATGATGCAAAACTTAAGTAATTTCAAATGGCAACTTTCTGGCTTTAAGAAACACTAAAATAAAAATATGGTAGTCTGTAAGAGTTTAATTTTTAGATCAAGCAGTGAAAAATGTATGGAATCACTCAATTCTGACAAAAATATTGTTGAATCACCCTGAAATTTTTATTTTCTGAAGATAACACCTCCATCAGATTAAATCTGTTTGTTAGTATGCAGTTAAAAATGTGTGTTCACTGCGTGGAGAGCTGTTGCACCAGGTGGATAGACATGAATCATGACTCCCACACAAGCGATGTCAATTGAAACATAGGACAGGATTATCAAACTTCTTCAAGAAGGTAAATCATCATGCAATGTTGCAAAATATGTTGATTGTTCAGTCAGCTGTGTCTAAAATCTGGATTACAAATAACATGGGAAGGTTGTAAAAGGCAAGCATACTTGTAGACCAGGGGTGCTCACACTTTTTCTGCAGGCGAGCTACTTTTCAATTGATCAAGTCGTGGGGATCTACCTCATTCATATATATAATTTATATTTACTTATTTATGAAATATATGTTTTTGTTAACATGTTAAAGGTGTTTAATGATAATGCAAGCATGTTTAACACATATAGTTAATATTGTTAATACATTAAAGGTGTTTAATGATAATACAAGTATGTTTAATACATATAGTTAATATTGTTAACAAGTTAAAGGTGGTTAAAAATAATACAAGCATGTTTAACACAAATAGTTAATATTGTTAACAACTTAAAGGTGGTTAAGATAAAACAAGCATGTTTAACACATCTCAAAAGACCCTCGGGTGCCGTGAATGTCAATCAAGTGACGAAAGTGACGTCATAGTGAAGATTTATGCTCCCTCATTTTTAGGACTATTTTTTTAATGCCTGGCTGGTGATCGACTGACACACCCTCCGAGATCGACCGGTAGATCGCGATCGACCTAATGAGCACCCCTGTTGTAGACCAAAGACCAAAGCGTCAAGACGGAAAAGTTAAAGCTTGTCTTGGAAAAAGACAATGCACAGCAAAACAAATGGGTGTCACCATCAGTGACCAAACTGTAAGAAACCACCTGAAGGATTTTTTAAAATTTTGATTTCATTGCAGAAATGCTAAATGAAAGCTGTCATAAACGACTAAACAGAAAAACACATGGTTACGATAGGCTAAGGAAAATCAACTGTGAATTATGGATGGCTGGATCAATTTCATATTGAGTGATTAATTGCAAATCTGTGAGGTGATGATGCAGGAACTTTTGTGTGATGCTGTTCCAATAAGATTTATGAAGACTGACTGCCAAAGGAAAACATGCAAATGTCTACAGTCATTGATTACCGTATATAGGGCTGCATGTCAGGTAATGGCACTGGGGAGATGAGATGGTTGTCATTAAATCTTCAATAAATGCAGAAGTTTACTTTGACATTTTGGACACTTATTTCTCATTCCATCAATCGAAAGGATGTTTGAGAATGATGACATCATTTTTCAAGAGGATAATCCATCTTTTCATAGAGCAAAAACTGTAAAAACGTTCCTTGAAGAAAGACCCCTAAGGTCAATGTCATGGCCTGCAAATAGTCTGATTCCAATTGAAAATCTATTTGAAATTGAAGAAAATGATTCGTGACAAAACTCCAAAATGCAAAGTTGATTGGACAACAGCAATCAGAGAAAGTTGGAGCAAGATTGAGTAAGAGTACTGTCTGTCACTTGTTAAGTCCATTCCTCAGAGACTGCAAACTGTTATAAAACTCAGAGGTGGTGCAACAAAGTACTAGTGATGTGTTGGACTGTGTTTTTTTTGGTTTGGTTTTTCATGATTCCGTAACTTTAGATAAAGTAAATTATAGTAAATTGAGTGATTCCATAATTTTTTCACACTTCTTAATCTAAAATGTTAGACTGTTACAATGTATTTTCTTGATTTACGTTAGTGTTTTCTTAAAGCCAGAGAGAAAGTTGCCATTTGGAATTACTAGTTTTGTGTCATATCTGTTATCTGCTCTTTTTCTAAAAAACAAAAAAAAACAAACGGAACATCCTCCAAGACTGGTGATTCCATCATTTAAATGTTAGTCCCAACGATAGTCACACACACACACACACACACACACTAGGTGTGGTGAAATTATCCTCGGCATTTGACCCATCCCCATGTTCACCCCCTGGGAGGTGAGGGGAGCAGTGAGCAGCAGCGGTGGCCGAGCTCGGGAATAATTTGGTGATTTAACCCCCAATTCCAACCCTTGATGAGTGCCAAGCAAAGAAGCAATGGGTCCCATTTTTATAATCTTTGGTATGACTCGGCCGGGGTTTGAACTCACGACCTTCCAATCTCAGGGGTTGTAGTTTGCCGTTTACAGAACATATGCAATATTCATGGAAAATCTATTCTTCTGTATAAAACTATTTGTAAAAATATACACAAAATATATTGAATACATATTTTCTTTGACTTTTTGCATTTATCAGATTTTTTTAAAATTTTATATAGATCAGTGTAGTGTAATTTCCATATAGTTAGAGGATTTTGTTTTATTGTGGCCAATTCTCTGAAGAGGTTCTGAGAGGCTCTCCATGGTCTTTATTTTTCCTCTTATGAAAACAATAACACCAGTATAACGCTTAATCACAATCAGTGGCAAGTTTTTTCTTTTGGTGTGGCGTTGCTGCTGCTGCTTTCTGCCGTCACTCCAGCTCACTTTCCACCTTCCCACACACAACCTGCCTGCTCTACCACCTCACCTCTTCATCCTCAGACCTGGCTCACACAGCACTTGCAAAATGACAGTCAACATTACTGCTATAGGTGCCAAGTTTGTTTTTGGACACCGTATGGTCCATGGTGTAGATGTGATATAGCAAATTTGCAAGTGCTATCTAAGTAAGGTCTATCCCCACCCCCCTACTTGGCCCCCACCCCGCCTGGTGTGTCTTAACGCTGTGGGCTGTGGCTGTGTGTCTTGACTGTTGCAGGCTATGAGGATGTGGGCCAGGCTTCAGGGAGTGGGGATTTCTGTAAGGGCGGATATGGCAATGCCGTGGCTGCCGCCGCTGCTGCTGCCGCCGTCGCTTCTGCACAAAACAAGCCAGCCAGCTCTGTCACTGGGCCTGGAGTCGGTGAGTGGTGCCAAATTTAAAGCTAATGTCACCAATCGCCTCACTCACCTACTTGTTTTTTTGTTCTTTGCGCCTTATTGTGGTGGGAAGAGCATCACGCTATGCCTGCTATGCTTACCGTCCACCATGTGTGCTTACTGTTTTGTTGACCCTGTTCTGCATCTCCAGTGTAACACAGCGGTACAGTGTGTTTTAAGAGTAAAAACCCCAGCAGTCCACCACACGATCAGACGTGACATTGTTTACTGGATGTGGTGTGCTGCTACAGCTCTCTTGCTCCTCCTCCCTCCTCCATCTCATTTTCCATCAACTGTCAATCACTCGATGCTTCCCAACTATCATAATTGTTTTCCAGAAAGAGACACATACTCTGGGAATGTGGTCAAAAAGCTGCTCATAATTTGCCCAGGATTGATTTTCTCTTTCTTTTCCCATCTCCAGGAGTCTCTGTGACGTCAAGTAACACCGGAGTACCTGATATTTCAGGTTCTGTTTACACAAAGACACAGGCAAGTAGTGATGACAACATTACAACTATAGTACCTCTAATAAGTGAGTAAATTACTTAAATCTCAAAAGCCTTTTTATATAGTGACAGTACTATTAACAATACAATCAGGTATACTTTAGAGTACCGGTATTAAGTGTTACGGCTGAGTAAAACAATTATGGCCTGATGCATTTAAAATTTTGCAATATCGATTCACAAGACATAGATCACTAGGCATTATCAAGGTTTATCCTGTTAAACATTAAGTAGGTTAGATATAATTATTGAATACCATTGAAACCAAGAGTAAGACTACCAATTCAGTGTTAATATTTGAGTAGGCTATGTAAGAGAAGTTGGGCTTTAATGTCAAAAAGGTTAAAAATCCCTTGTCTGTAAAAACTATTTCTCTGCACAGAAGAGTCTTTTACAAACGACAAAAGCAATGGATCACCTTCCAACACGTCTGCCGTATGCGCCTCCCTCCCACAGAGGTTGGAGTGGGGTTTAAACAATTCAACCTTAAGGTTGATAGTCGAATCTTCAACTCTTTGAAGACAGCCAGTCCTACTATCCAGTGGAAATGCGTTAAAGTACCTGTAGAATGAAAAAACAAGGTGACTTTAAATGCTTAATTGGGTTTCATTGTATCCATTAAACCACATTTCCAATCCGCAAGGTATGTGAAAATACCGTCTAAACATCACAAAATGCCACAATTTCAAACGTACATTTTGAATATTCCGCTCCGAATGTCTTCAGTAATTTCCGCAGATTTGAGGTGAAATGACACCACAATGATAACGCTTTTGCACTCTGACCATGGTATCAGATCAGTCATACTGTAAATATGCAAAACATTTTAAAGAGATGTGCTGTTTATCATCCACAATCCCTATGTAAGACATGAACACACGTTTTTATTTTTGATGCATTCTAAGTCATAAGTAAAAAGTCCGCTAACATTGGGCTCTCTTTTCCACCCACAAAACCTTCTAAATAACCATACAAAACCGGCCAACAATACTCTATTTACATATCGTGACCTGAATATTACCTGAATATTAGCGATATTGTTATATTATAAGTGCTAATGCGGACAAACTTTTTTTAGCAGCGCATTGATAACAGTATAGCTTATGCTGCAGCATATAGCAGGGCGATGTCCTGCTGCTGCTGCATCGCATCTCGGCTTGTCGGTTTTTCAAGATTATAAATCATGCCTATCATTTGTATGAATCATGCCTCTCACCTGGATAATAGAATGATATAGCAATGAATCTAGAAGTTATTCATCTGTAACATTCAATTTATACCCGAAAATGGGGACAAACACACGACAACCTAAAATGGTGCCTGCAGGCAGAAAATTTATATTTTAATCCCGTGTGGATTATGATTAATTCTTCATCTAAATGAGACGATATGAGCATCCTATCAGTCATCATCGAAGTAAGGTTAGACATTGTACAGTAAGCGATCGTTTTACTATGTTCGTATTTCTTGTTTACCGTATTTTTCGGAGTATAAATCGCTCCGGAGTATAAATCGCACCAGCTGAAAATGCATAATAAAGAAGGAAAAAAACATATATAAATCGCACTGGAGTATAAATCTCATTTTTGGGGGAAATTTATTTGATAAAAACCCAACACCAAGAATAGACATTTGAAAGGCAATTTAAAATAAATAAAGAATAATGAACAACAGGTTGAATAGGTGTACCGTACGTTATATGAGGCATAAATAACCAACTGAGAACGTGCCTGGTATGTTAACGTAATGCCTGGTATGTTAACGTAACATATTATGGTAAGAGTCATTCAAATAACTATAACATATAGAACATGCTATACGTTTACCAAACAATCTGTCACTCCTAATCGCTAAATCCGATGAAATCTTATACGTCTAGTCTCTTACGTGAATGAGCTAAATAATATTATTTGATATTTTACGATAATGTGTTAATAATTTCACACACAAGTCGCTCCTGAGTATAAGTCTCACCACCGGCCAAACTTTGAAAAAAAACTGCGACTTATAGTCCGAAAAATACGGTAGTACTTAGCAATACTGCTACACGATGCCTTAGTGCAGGGGTGTCAAACTCATTTTAGCTCAGCGGCCATATGAGAAAAATCTATACCAGTGGTTCTTAACCTGGGTTCGATCGAACCCTAGGGGTTTGGTGAGTCGGCCTCAGGGGTTCGGCAGAGCCTCCGTCACGTAGGTCAAGACACACCCGACTCATCGTGTAAACACAAACTTCTCCCTGTCGGCGCATTATGGATGAACAATGTTCCCTCTAATTTTCCATATGTGTGAGCAAACGCAAAAACTCCTTGAGCATTCGGTGGAGCACATGTGAGCGACGTCAGACCTGCAGCACACCTGTCCCAAACCTGACTAAATAACAAGTTAAATGTTTTATTATAATAATCAAATGAAAGCAGTCACTTCCATGAGATTATTTTCTAATATAAGTGTTTTGGACCACTTACAATGACTATAAAATATTGTGTTTCATGAGCTGTGTACTAGTATTATGTCTGGATGGGGGGGTCCTACTTTGGAAATAATGTGTACCCCTTTCAGATATCGCATTTAGTTCCCACTAAAACATTCACATGTTGCACAATGAGATGTAAACCTGGGATCATGTGTACATTCCTGTAACTTTGTTTGTAAAATATATTTTTATTAGTATTTCTTTAATGTAATAACATCATTTTATGATTATGGTTCGGGTTCGGTGAATGCAGATATGAAACTGGTGGGGTTCGGTACCTCCAACAAGGTTAAGAACCACTTATCTATACTCAAATGGGCCGGACTGGTAACATCCTGGCATGATAACTTAAAAATAAAGACAACTTCAGATTGTTTGTTTAAAAATAGACCAAAAAATTGTTTTTACTCTTAAATGTAGCAGTTAATAGTATTCTGTTTTCATTTGTCATTGTCATTATTTATACTTGCTGAATAAATTATGTAATAATATTCATCATTCAAATAGGGGAAATTGAGTCTGGCAGAGTTTTAAAATGCTCCCATTGATGTTCATTTTTAATCTTTCAGAAGATGAAATTAATCATATCAAAATCAAATTACAGGATGTTGTTAATGTAATTTACTCATTTTCCGCAACTGATGTACTAACATGTGGTTTATTCTGTACATATCTAGTATCATCTACAACAAAACTTGTGTATTTGGACTCATTTAATTAATCACACATAAAGTTAGAAGGGTATCCATACTATTTCAGCACATTTATGTGCGCCCAGAAAATGTGTCCCCAGTCATGAGTACAACACGGAATGTACAGATTATCAAAAGCATTGATTTGGGTAGAAATGTCTCAGGTTACATTACCAACAACATCCTTGACAATTAAGGCATGAATGTAATAGTCCACATTTTGTATCATTGCTATCACTAATAAGCAGCGTAAGTGCGTACTGACCAAACATGTTTTCGCTATCTTAACATTGCTCATAGCTCAGCCCTCTTGGAAGCCATGTAGGCTCTTGCTGCAGGGGATACAAAGAATTGCTATTGCAGCATTCAGTGGACACATTTAGAACAGCAGTTTCTTTCATTCAAAAATTCAGCTCATATTTATACTTAGCAAAAAACTTACCTCGCTGTCCGAATAAAACCTGTTCGCTCACGAGCCGAATGTTTGACATCCCTGCTATAGTGTTTCACTAAAGCTGGATCCGTTTAGCACACAGCTTCTAAAACCTGTAGCTCATCTTCCTTATATTCAGGCTAGAAAATATAAATTTATGGATTATGATTTTTCCCAAAGTAATTGTTGTTGGTTGTCACAAAGTCTGCATGATTTGCATTGTTGTTGATGGAGAAGCAATCTATGGTATCTACCTCTACGTCACGGATCACATGACTGGCTTGCTCATTATCTCTCAAAATGGTTTGGGAGTCTCTGACATTGATGCTATTTTGATCATATCTACTTACTTGCAAAGTTTAAGTGTTTTGGTGTTATAAATCTTGTTTTTCCATTCTACTGGTACTTTAACATCACATTGATAGCTGAAAACATAAGTGTGTTAAGCATTGTAGTGGGCTGGAGTTGCAGGACTGGCGCCATAAACGCTTTGACAACAGACGCATGCTTGACCAGGACTTCGAGTCTTGCATATTTAACGTGACGTCAGGTGAATACAAAATACAAAAAATTGAGCACCTGTGAGGTATCCAAGCGAAAGGAAAAAACGAAGATGGATGAGTGCAAGGTGTTAAAGGCCTACTGAAATGCGATTTTCTTATTTAAACGGGGATAGCAGGTCCATTCTATGTGTCATACTTGATCATTTCGCGATATTGCCATGTTTTTGCTGAAAGGATTTAGTAGAGAACATTGATGCTAAAGTTCGCAACTTTTGGTCGCTGATAAAAAAGCCTTGCCTGTACCGGAAGTAGCAGACGAGTAGAATGACGTCACAGGTTGTGGAGCTCCTCACGTCCGCACATTGTTTACAATCATGGCCACCAGCAGCGAGAGCGATTCGGACCGAGAAAGCGACGATTTCCCCATTAATTTGAGCGAGGATGAAAGATTTGTGGATGAGGAAAGTGAGAGTGAAGGACTAGAGGGCAGTGGGAGCGATTCAGATAGGGAAGATGCTGTGAGAGGCGGGTGGGACCTGATATTCAGCTGGGAATGACTAAAACAGTAAATAAACACAAGACATATATATACTCTATTAGCCACAACACAACCAGGCTTATATTTAATATGCCACAAAAGAATCGCGCATAACAAACACCTCCCCCCTCCCGTCCATATAACCCGCCAATACAACTCAAACACCTGCACAACACACTCAATCCCACAGCCCAAAGTACCGTTCACCTCCCCAAAGTTCATACAGCACATATATTTCCCCAAAGTCCCCAAAGTTACGTACCGGTACGTGACATGCACATAGCGGCACGGACGTACAGGCAAGCGATCAAATGTTTGGAAGCCGCAGCTGCATGCGTATTCACGGTACCGCGTCTGCGTATCCAACTCAAAGTCCTCCTGGTAAGAGTCTCTGTTGTCCCAGTTCTCCACAGGCCAATGGTAAAGCTTGACTGTCATCTTTCGGGAATGTAAACAATGAAACACCGGCTGTGTTATCCGGCACAACAGTCAGGGGGTGTATTCTACGGCAAGGGTGCGTTATCCGGCACAACACCTGCCGCAATACACCGCTTCCCACCTACAGCTTTCTTCTTTGCTGTCTCCATTGTTCATTGAACAAATTGCAAAATATTCACCCACACAGATGTCCAGAATACTGTGGAATTTTGCGATGAAAACAGACGACTTAATAGCTGGCCACCATGCTGTCCCAAAATGTCCTCTACAATCCGTGACGTCACGCGCAGGCGTCATCATACTAAGACGTTTTCAGCAGGATATTTCACGCGAAATTTAAAATTGCACTTTAGTAAGCTCACCCGGCCGTATTGGGATGTGTTGCAATGTTAAGATTTCATCATTGATATATAAACTATCAGACTGCGTGGTCGGTAGTAGTGGGTTTCAGTAGGCCTTTAACATCTACAAGTGAGTGTTAACATCTACAAGTGATGTCATCATGGAAGAGTGCAAGAGAATTCCAGTAACAACCTGTGCAGCTCTGATCAATTCCATGCACGCAATATGGACATACTCACATTGAGTTGTACTCACTTGTGTTTGATATTTACACAGTATTGGCTGTGTTGACAGTCAATGGTGTACTGCTATACAAGGCATTGAGTTGATATTTACACAGTGTTGGCTGTGTTGACAGTCAATGGTGTACTGCTATACAAGGACTACTCTATAAAGTTTGATTCATACAGCAAGTGTCGGCCCCTGTCCCCACAGTCACAATATACTAACACTCCATTCCTCTCATCTCGACCCTGCAGCAATCATTTGAGAAGCAGGGTTTTCACGCCGGCACGCCTGCCGCTTCCTTCAGCCTGCCAGCGGCTATGGGAAGCGGGGGACCCATCAACACCCCGGCTGCGGCGGGCTATGCCCCACCGCCCTTCATGCACATCCTGGCACCGCATCAGCAGCCCCATTCCCAGATCTTGCACCACCACATGCAGCAAGACGGACAGGTAAATGAATTTCCTGTGCGTAATACACAGAGGAACATGTTATATTATAATGTGGCAACAGTAAAAGCTGATTAATTTGTGTGTCAACAGAGCGGCACTGGCCAGCGCAATCAGAACGCATCCATTCAGCAAAAGTCTCAGATCAACAAGCCTGCATACAATTACAGCTGGGGGGCCAACTAACATCCATACCACGAGCCCCTCTGCCATTTTTCTTCATGAGAATTGGGGAGGGGCTCATCATATCTCATTGTGTAGAAACTCCACCTGCTGAGAACCCCGCCCGTCTTTTTTCTTCCCACAGAGGTTGTGCTGGGCCGAGATCCCTGTCACGATGCTGGGAAGGGATGGGAGGGGCTTAGACAGAGGAGGCTGGAGCAAAAAATTTGAGTGTTTGGGTATTGTTAACCTGCCCACCCCGCCACCACCCTCTTACCTTCCATTTATTTCTATATGTCAAATGTTCCCTTTATGGTTGTTTTTGTTGTGGTCTCTACTCCCCTGCTGTTTTTTTTTTTTTTTTTTTTTTTTACTAATCGGGAGGAATGAAGTAAAAACCAGAAGGTAGTAGTGGTGACACACCCCCCCCCCCCCCCACCCCACCCCCCACAAACTATTAATTTGCTCAATTTGTTCCCTCCCCTATTTTTATGTCATTTTTAAGTTTTTTTGAAGAAACAATTCTCTCAATTGGTAGAGTTGCGAAGTGTATTTTTTACTAAATATAGGTATATATATAAATATATATGAAGACTTATAAAGCAAGCTCAGCAGACTGGAATGATGAGGAAAGTGTGTTTATCATGTGATTGCGTGCATGTCTGTACACACATGGGGGGGGGTTGTGTACCGTGTTTGTTTGTTTTTTGCCGAGAGCAGACTTTTTTTTCCATAATGTGTTAACGAAGAAAAATCCCCCATAAACCACATGTACAGTAACTGTTACCATTAATTATGAATAATGTCGTGTAACACGTATTCTGCAAGACAAGTTAGAGGATCCTTCCTGAGCCAATACACACCCAGTCTGCCTTCCTGTGTGTTTTCTTTTAGTTTCCGAGACCCAACCTCCCAACCCCACCACACCCCTAGTTTCATTGCGCCTTCTCTCCCTGCACATTTTAAGGAAAACTTACAGCATCCAATACTGATGGACAGAATTGTACTTATGGGGCTTTTTTTTGTCAGTGATTTATTTTTCTTTTTGTACTGTGCATTTTAAGAAAAATGTAAATGGGTAAACTTGTCTTGTACATACATAAAACAAAAAAGTACTGTAGTGCCTGTTTGCTTTCTTCTCCAAATCCTTGCAGACCTTGTTAGATTTATGTTTGCATCTTTTTATTTTTATTTTGTACAATATATAAATATTAAATAAACAAGGGAAAGACATTTTCATCATTTTTTGGATGTGAATGTCTTTGAAATCCACACTTGTTTCCTCCAGCTTTATTCTTGCTCGCTTCCAGAATGGTATACTGTTGAATTATGCATGTTAATAGTTTTGTGTTTTATGGTATTTCAACTGAACAGAACTGCGTAATAACGTCACTGCTTTTAAATCAACAATTCTAGTGCGATTGTGTGTACATGTAAACATACTGCAATTTAGTGGCACTTTTTTCTGCTGCGCCATTCCGGTAAACCATTACGGTAAACACTTTCTGGCAATTGCGTCAAACTTCTACATATGCTTTACGACACTTGACAGTCCTGGTTCTGCGCAGTTATTCGCGCAGTTTTGCCATCTAACCGTTGTAGTAATTCTCTAGTTTTATGTCACACGAGGCTGAATGAGCGTTTTTGACTTATTTCGAGGCTTTTTCGGGGTTCCTGGCGGCCATTATAGTGGACGAAGGTGAGTTTGTTAACCGAAAGCTAAAAGTGGCACAGCTGACAGCTGGAAGCTAACATTAAGCTAGCACACGTTGGCTCATTCTTTGCGCTGCCAAGAAGTTTTAAGCTTTTATATGAGAATGTATCAATGGGCTTTCTTATAGCTGGTTTCTGTTGAGTAGAAATATAGTTTAAACTTGTGGAAACTAATGGAGTCTTATCTAAAAATGTAACTACCGATATTTTGCTGTCGTATATTGCTTTGGGTGCAATCACGTGACTTAGCGGCACTTCCGGGTTTCAGACGTTTACTGTTTGTTTACATCAGTGCATATTTTGAAAGGTTTGGAGGTAAATATACAAGCCAAATATGAAGAGATATTGTAGTGGTATGGAGTAGATTTAGACACTCTTTAGAAAACAATTTTTTTCAAGACAAACTATTTTCCCGTCAATGTACATAAAATTGCCAGGTCAATGAAGTTGATGCCTTTGTGACGGCAAACTAACTCTCAATGTAAATGTTTTTTTTTTTTGTTTTTTTTAAATCATTTTGTAGGGACCCCTTCTTTGATACAATGGCAGGTGATGAAGACGATGACGAGGATGATTGTGAAGATTGTTTTGAAAATGATGGCTTCCGCGGGGAACAGCAGGACCCTTTTGACAGTGCCTGGAGGTTTGGTTTCAGCTTTGGCCCTGACGGAATGCGAATGCAGGAGCCTCCCCTGTTTGGACACTTCCTCAGGGAGATGGAGGAGATGTTTTCTCAGCTTGGGCGCTGGGAGTCGATGCCTAATTCCGGTGAAGTGCCACAATTTAATAGCGACCACACACTGAGAAAGCAGCTATTTTTAGTGCTATAATTGTTGTCTTGTAGGTATTCCTAGCATTGCCCCTCCACTACAGCAGGACAAACCGGAAAAGGGAAAAAGCGGCAACCCCCTCCGAGACTTCATGCTAAAGTCCCCTGACAGTGATGCTCGAGGGTCCCGCCAAAATCCATCTCATTTTCATGAGTCGCCAGAATTCCCAAACTCGCCATTTTATGGGTGGACACCATTTTCTAAAGTAAAAAGACACTAGTTATGTACCATCTTTCTTACTGAAATCGTTTGACTGCTTTTAAATGTTTCCTCAGTTCAACGATGTTTGGAGTCAAAGGCCACGGAAAGTTCCAGAAGATGAGCGCAAAGAAGACCAAGGTGGGTTTAATCCACGTGTATTTTGACGACATTGCTGTGTAAAAACACTTTTACGCACGTGAAATTGCTTTCAAAAGCCTGTAAGTGCATGCCAGAACAACAGGCAGCGCTTTAAACTTAAGACAATTTGATCTAAACAGAAGCCTAAATCAGTCTATCATCCATCCATCCATCCATTTTCTACCGCTTGTCCCTTTGTGGGTCGCGGGGGGTGCTGGAGCCTATCTCAGCTGCATTCTGGCAGAAGGTGGGGTACACCTGGACAAGTCGCCACTTCATCACAGGGCCAACACAGATAGACAGACAACATTCACACTCACATTCACACACTAGGGCCTATATAGTGTTGCCAATCAACCTATCCCCGTCAATCAATCAAACTTTATTTATATAGAACTTTTCATGCACATGCAAGTTGCAACATAAAATGCTAGGGATGGGTTCCAAATCCGGTGCTATTTTTTTTGGCACCGACTGAATCCCACTGGTCCTTCCACTGAATCATGGTTGCGCTTGACATCACGCCTGATTGCGGACTCAGCTGGCTCTTTGCAATTCGTCATTTAGCGATTACTACAGCAGAACTAAGAGCGAACTCAGCCAAACTACCTCTAGGTAATGTTTTCAATGGCCAACAAAGCATTTGACTAAAATAACGCTACAATGTAAGTAAAGTAAGGCTCCTCTAATCCAAAAATGTGCTAGCTTGATGTTAATATACACTATATTGCCAAAAGTATTTGGCCACCCATCCAAATGATGAGAATCAGGTGTCCTAATCACTTGGCCCGGTGTATAAAATCAAGCACTTAGGCATGGAGACTGTTTCTACAAACATTTGTGAAAGATTGGGCCGCTCTGTGATTTCCAGCGTGGAACTGTCATAGGATGCCACCTGTGCAACAAATCCAGTCGTGAAATTTCCTAGCTCCTAAATATTCCAAAGTCAACTTTATTATAAGAAAAGTGAAGAGTTAGGGAACAACAGCAAGTCAGCCACCAAGTGGTACCACGTAAACTGACCGAGAGGGGTCAGCGGATGCTGAAGCGCATAGTGTAAAGACTTTCTGCACAGTCAGTTGCTACAGAGCTCCAAATTTCATGTGACCTTCCAATTAGCCCACGTACAGTTCGCAGAGAGCTTCATGGAATGGGTTTCCATAGCCGAGCAGCAGCATTTAAGCCATACATCACCAAGTCCAATGCAAAGCGTGGAATGCAGTGGTGTAAAGCATGTTGCCACTGGACTCTAGAGCAGTTGAGACGCCTTCTCTGGAATGATGGATCACACTTTTCCATCTGGCAATCTGATGGACCAGTCTGGGTTTGGAGGTTGCCAGGAGAACGGTACATTTCGGACTGCATTGTACCGATTGTGAAATTTGGTGGAGGAGGAATTATGGTGTGGGGTTGGCTTTTCAGGAGTTGGGCTTGGCCCCTTAGTTCCAGTGAAAGGAACTTTGAATGCTCCAGGATACCAAAACATTTTGGACAATTGCATGGGGTGGCACTTTAAGTACATATGTGAGTAAAGGCAGGTGGCCAAATACTTTTGACAATATAATGTACATTGGCTTTGCTATTGACATGCTACTTATCAGCATTAGCAATTTTACATGGCGATTTCAAAACCTCCAAATTTGTGAGTGAAAACTGCAACTAATATGCACATTACAATCAAACAGCTTGTCCGTATTAAGTACAATACTTGGAGTATTAACACTTTTTAGGGCGCAACAAAACACTACATTCAGCGAAGGCTAGACTGACTAAACAACTCCATACACTATACACTACTGCCATCTAACGTCTTAGACTTGCAACTATAATTGCAACTTTTTGTCATACTTGAAAATGATGCTCAGAAATGTGATATTAAAGTACCAGTAGACTGGAAAAACAAGTTGCCTCTATACTGAAGCTATTATCATATATATTTGATTTATGACACCTAAAGACTTACAAAGTCTGCGATTAAATATATGTGATCAAAATAGTACCAATCTCAAGGAGATTCCCGAGCCATTTTGAGAGACAAAGAGCTAGCCAGACACGTCATCGCGTGACATAGCGGTAGGAACCGCAGATTCCTTCTTCACCAACAACAATGCAATTCATGCAGACTTTGTGAGAGCCAACAACGATTACTTTGGGAAAAATTATGATCCAGAGCATTAAGTCTTTGATCCTCGATATAAGGAGGATGCGCTATCAGTTTTAGAAGGTTTGCTAAACCAATCCAACTTTAGTGAAACACTATGCATCATGTAACAGTATTGCTAAGTGCTAAACAAGATATACAAACAACAAAAATAATAAAACGATAGCTTACTGTAAAATGTCTGCTCTTACTTCAATGATGACTGATAGGATGTCCATATCTTCCCGTTTATATGAAGAATATATTCGTGATGCACGCGAAGGGTTAACAAGAAAAAGTCTCCCTGCAGAGACTGTCTTCAAATGTGTGTTTGTCTCCATATTTGAGTATGAATTAAATGTCACAGATGAACAACTTATAGATTAATGGCTTAATGGGCGAGCTACGTGACTCGTGTGCGCCGGCAAAGACGCAGTCGCCAGCGGAAGTGGATATTTCATCACAACATCTGGTTTCGGGGAGGAAAGTCAATTTTAGACGACCAAGTTTTTGGTGCATCCCTTGTCAATAGTGCAGAAATAATAGGCTATATGTAATATATGAATATGTATTTCGGTTCCAAAATAATAGCTATCATTGAAGGACCGGAATTGATGCTGTGGCACATTTGCTTACATGTGAGTTGAAAAATAAAGCTCACGTAGATCCACGCTGTAAGTGTCTCCTCTACTTAACAGCCATTAGAAGATTAGAACCCTCCCAAATATATTACACTATATACATATCCATTAATACATTATATTACTTACATTTATGTTCACGTAAAAAACACTAATTTTGAAGGTGTATGCACTAGCACCTCCGTGTTAGCCCAAGAGAGAAATGGACTAACTCTCGCTATGTTATTAAGACGATAAAAAAACATTTTTTCTAAAATTTCTGATATGTGGGATAAAAGTCAGCTCTGAGTCAAAAATCACACCCAGATTTTTTTTATAGACTGTGGTTTAAAACCTACAGGGTATCCATGGGGTCTAAAAAAGTCTTAAATCCAATAATTTGAATTTAAGGCCTTAAAATCTCATAAAAGGTCTTAAATATGATTTTTGAAAGGTCTTAAAAATCTATTGATGTTACTTTTTTTTAAAAACATGCATAAACTTCAGTCTCGCTTTGAAATGTTTCGATTTTTTATGACGCTATAACGTAAATACACAGCGGGACTAACTGCTGCCCGGTCAAAATTTATCGAACACCACATGTGTGCACGCAGCTGTGTGTTGACAGCTAAGTTAGCATAGCAGCGGAGAAAACATAACGAAAGCCCACAGCAAAGCCAAATTACTTGCATAAGATGGGTAAGTAAAAGTTTAACGATTTGTGTCTCCTGAACGATCAATTTAATGCATGGTTGAACCTGCTGGATGGAAACGTATAAAGTGTTTAGTTACCAGATGTGCAGCCATCGAGGAGGGAAGCTTCTAGAAATGGTCTTAAATTATTTTCAAGATGGTCTTAAAAAAAAGTCCTAAAAAGTCTTAAATTTGACATGTTGAAACCTGCAGAGACCCTGATCTAGTAATTTTGGTAAAGGTTTCTCCCTCTGGCCTTCAGGGCCTATTACTCAAACCTCTGTTTTGCCCTGGTTGAGCGGTAGGAAATTCACTGCCATTCATGACGCGATGTCTAAAATGCAGTTAAAAGGGTATCTATTGCTCCTGTGTCATCTAGAGACACAGCAATGTCCAAGTGTGTGTATCAGCATATAGTGCATCTGGAACATATTCACAGCGCTTCTATTTTTTCCACATTTTGTTATGTTAGTGATATTCCAAAATGGAATAAATACATTTTTGTCAACATTTTTTTTTTTGTGCAAATTTATTAAAAATAAAAAATCTAAGAAAGCACATGTACTAGGCATTTACAGCCTTTGCCATGAAGCTCAAAAGTGAGATCAGGTGCATCCTGTTTCAACTGATCATCCTTAATTGGACCTGTGGTAAATTTAGTTGGTTGGGTGGGCATGATTTGGAAAGGCACACATCTAAGGCTTCACACTTGACAGAGCACAAACTAAGCATGAAGTTGAAGGAATTGTCTGTAGACCTCCGAGACAGGATTGTCCCGAGGCACAAGTTTGGGGAAGGGTACTGAAAAATATCTGCTGTCTTGAAGGTCCACAAGGACAACCATCTCTGCAGCAATCCACCAATCAGGCCTGTATGGTATAGTCGCCAGATGGAAGCCATTCCTTCGTAAAAGTTTGCCAAAATCCAACTGAAAGACTCTCAGACCATGAGAAACAAAACTCTCTGGTCAGATGAGACAAAGATTGAACTCTGTGGCGGTAATGCCAGGTGTCATGTTTGGAGGAAACCAGGCACCGCTCATCACCAGGGAAATACCATCCCTACAGTGAAACATGGTGGTGGCAGCATCCAATCCAATCCATTTTATTTATATAGCACATTTCAAAAAACAATAGAAGTTTCACAAAGTGCTGCACAGAAGTAGAGACATACATACTAGGAGACTCAATAATATAAAACATTTAACTATAAAAGAATAAATACATAAAATACCTCAGAGAAAATAAAATAGACTAAAATCACACAACTCTCATGCTGGTTTAAAAGCTAAAGAGTAAAAATATGTTTTGAGACGTGATTTAAAAGTCATTAAAGAGGGAGGCGTCCGACTAGCAAGAGTGATATTGTTCCAAAGTTTTGGAGCCACAGCAGAAAATGCACAATCACCTCTGGATTTTAAACAGGTTTTCGGGACGACAAGAAGAAACTGATCAGCTGACCTCAGAAACTTTGTGGGGGTGTATATTTTTAAAAGGTCTGACATATAATGTGGCGCTAATCTGTTAAGAGATTTAAAATCAAAAACAATATTTTAAAATTAATTCTAAAATGAACTGGGAGCCAGTGAAGGGATGCTAAAATATGTTCATGTTTTTTAGTGCCAGTTAAAAGGCGAGCAGCAGCATTTTGGACTAACTGCAATCGAGCGATTGAGGCCTGGTTCATTGCAACGTAGAGTGAGTTGCAGTAGTCCAAACGTGATGAAATAAAAGCATGGGTTACCCGCTTCTTTTCTACCCTCAGAATTTTCTGATACTCTTTCCACAAGTCTTTCATGATGGCATAGGAAACATGAAGCTTATCCTTCTTCCATTTACGCTCTGCCTGTCTGCATGGACGCCTGGCCTCTCTTGTGACGTCATTTAACCATGGCTCACCTTTAGCCTTAGGGAGCATGGATTTAAAAGGAGCAATGAAATCAAGAGCTTGACAACAAGTTTGAAAACTTCTGTGTTTAAAGACAGAGAGGGCAAGGTGTCCAGGGCGGAATAAAAGGCAGAGGAGAATTCAGCAGCAGTAGATTCTTTAACTACGCGGCACCGGCACGCATGGGCGCGTGCATTTGCCACAAGACAGGGCGAGTAGAATTCAAGCATCATGCTGTGGGGATGTTTTTCAGTGGCAGGAACTGGGTGACTAGTCAAAACAGAGGGAAAGATGAATGCAGCAATGTACAGAGACATCCCAGATGAAAACCAACGCTTCCCATTTAACCTGAGTTTGAGAGGTGCAGCAAAGAGTAATGGGCGAAACTGCCCAAAGATAGGTGTGCCAAGCTTGTGGCATAATATTTTAAAAAGACTTGAGGCTGTAACTACTGCCAAAGGTGCCTCAATAAAGCATTGAGAAAAGGCTGTGAATACGTATGTACATGTGATTTTTAGTTTCTTATGACTGATACATTGCAAAATGCTCTAAAAATCCTTTTTTTACATTGTCATTATGAGATATTTTGTGTAGAATTTTAACAAAAAGGCATTTATTTCATTTTTGAATAGCATATAACAATAGCAATAACATAAAATGTGGAACTGTGGAAAAACTAAAGCGTTGTGAATGCTTTCCGGATGCACTATAACTGTGGAAACTGATCTCCAATGACGTCCCAAGAGGCAGCATATAAAAATTAAAAAGTATGGGACCTAATATTAAGCCTAAATCACCAAAATTATTCCAGAGCGCGGCCACCGCTGCTGCTCACTGCTCTCCTCATCTCCCATGGGGTGGAACAAGGGGATGGGTCAAATGCAGAGAGAAACAGGTATCCATACTCCGATAAAAACATCTGTCTGTGAGATAACCAATTAAAAACAATACGAGAGCCCAACCAGGTGTCTAATACAGTGGTTCTTAACCTGGTTTCGATCGAACCCTAGGGGTTCGGCGGAGGTCAAGACACACCCGACTCATCGTGTAAATAAAAACTTCTCCCTATCGGCGTATTACGAATACGACAACAGCAGAAGTCAGACTGATTTGCAGGTATGTAATTTGTTGTGAGTTTATGCACTGTGTTGGTTTTGTTCTATGAACAAGGTGATGTTCACGCACGGTTCATTTTGTGCACCAGTAAAAAAACATGGTAACACTTTAGTATGGGGAACATATTCACCATTAATTAGTTGCTTATTAACATGCAAATTAGTAACATATTGGCTCTTAACTAGTCATTGCTAAGTACTTATTAATGCCTTATTCGGCATGGCCTTATTATAACCCTAACCCTCTAACCCTGGCCCTAACCCTAACCTTAACCAAATAACTCTAAATTAAGTCTTTGTTACTTAGAATATGTTCCCCTCGTGTCAAAAAAACTCTAAATTGAGTCTTTGTTACTTAGAATATGTTCCCCATACTAAAGTGTTACCAAAAACATATAACTTTGTCTTGAATTTGAAAAAAACTAAACATTTTATTTTTCACTAAAGAAGGGTTCGGTGAATGTGCATATGAAACTAATGGGGTTCGGTACCTCCAACAAGGTTAAGAACCACTAGTCTAATATTGAATAAAATGTGATGGTATACGGTATCAGAAGCGGTGCTTATATCCAGCAGTACCAAACCTGAACTTTTTATTATCTAAGTTTCACCAAAATTCCGTCCGTGATAATGGGGGATCTGGGTCATCGAGGTAATGTTTTTAAGTTTGGAAAGCACTATGCGTTGCTTTTCTTTTATGTATGAAAAGTGCTTTATAAATAAAGTTTAATTGATTGATAGAAAACAGGTTTTTGAAAATCTTACTTAAGAAATGTAAGTTGGATACTGGTCGGTACTTGTGTTTGGGTCCAAGCTGCTCTTTTTCAAAAGGGGTCTCACCACCGTTTTAAAAGTGGCAGGACAGACCCTGTCAGAAGAGAGCAATTCACAAAGCTTAAAAATTGTTCCTCACAGAATCCATAAAACGATTTTAAAAATAATGTGGAAAGTAATTTCTGGAAAAGATTCAACAACAATGGCAAAACTAATAAAAGTACCTTTCCATTGGCCTAAAATGCAATATTCCTAAATAAAAAAATAAAATATCTCCAGATCTGGATTCTGCAGTGTCCTCTGGTGGTTTGGATCAGATTCTGGCTCCCCCTGCTGGCCAGGCACCAAGACTGCCTCAAAGCAGATCGTTTTTCCAGTCAGTCACTATCACCAAGGTGACGAAGCCTGATGGGGTGAGTTGGGCATTACCTACTGTTTGGTTAATAAACATTTGTAAAAATAAGGAAAACATTTTTTTAAATTATTTAATGTTTGTGTTTGGTGTACAACAGACAGTTGAAGAGCGCCGCACCATCAGAGATGGCCAAGGCAACGAGGAGACCACTGTGACCCACTCAGGAGGTGCAGGGCATCAAACTGGACCAGACATTCAGGGTTAGTACATACAAGAGATCGACCAATTATTTGCACTAATATTTTTCATTTTGACAAATATCGGTTTTGGCCTTTTTTTTTTTTTTTTTTTTTTAAATCTGTATCAGCTTTTTTTTTAAATCGGTATCTGACTCCTTTTTTTTACATAACTACAACATAACTACATCAGCAGATACAATATATACACATATAATACCAGGATATTTAGTGAAGTACATAGTAATAACCACTGCTCAAGCACCAGCCAAATTGCCCAGCATTTTCTAAAAAAATTTAAAGGGGAAATTCACTTTTTTTTTTAAATTTTGCCTATCATTCACAATCCGAATGTAAGACAAGAACACTTATGGTTTTCTTTTTTTATGCTTTGTAATTTGTAAATAAATGCTAGAAAAAGCCAGCTAACAATGTAGCCAATGGGATTTGCTCTGTCCTGCCTATAAAGCGCTCAAAACGCTAAAAAACCTCTATCGTTTTATATACACACTGTAAGTATATCTATATATAACAGGCACATTCATAATAACATGTAATATTTATGTATGTTGCTTATTTTAAGCATACCTCGGCGTAGTAATTTCGCAGACGTATCACAACGCTTGCTTTTTCCTTTGACAACAACACTACTAATCATGGCAGACTTCATGAGAGACAACACGGACCACTTTGGGACAAATGATAATCCAGAACCTTATATTTTGTAGCCTGAATATAAGGTGGATGAGCTACATGTTTTACAAGCTGTGTGCTTAAGAGATCCAGCTTTGGTGAAACAAGCATTATGTAGCTGTATTGCTAGTTATAGATTCCTAATGAAGCCTTTAGCTTGACGCTCCTCTACTTTCTCCTGCTTCCGCTTGCTGCGGTGACAACAAACAAAACTCCAGACGGTCCTCTTCGTTTTGTTTAGTTTACTTGTGAACTTAATAATTCAAAAACGTAAAACAATAACGTTGTGGGAACAAATGAATGGCAAAATAAAGAGAGTTTGTTACAGTATGAGTTAGAAAAAGCAAGAGTAAGGAAAAAGTAAGAGTGAGGTTAAAAAAACTGTGTGGCTCAATTCCCCCGCACCTGACTGCCATTACCCATAATGCACTGTGTCCAAAAACCACATACCACACAGATCCTTCCGCCATATATGCAATTTAAACAGTTACGTCATCAAATTATTTAGACAAATGTAATAATTATTCTAAGCATGCAAATAAAGTAAATAGTCCCATTTTGGCTGAATAAACAAAAAGCACCTTCCATAAAATGTAAATGAACTTAAACAGCATCTAGGCTCCTACACTAGTGCTAAACAAGAAATACCATCTACCAACATAATAAAACGATCACTTACATTACAATGTCTGCTTTCACTCAAATCCCGACTGATAGGATGTTCTTATATTTCCGTTTAGATTAAGAGTTATTCATGATCCACACAAAATGTTAAAGAAAATGTTACGGCGTAGACCAATGTCTTTTTGTGTCTTTCTCACCATCTCCAGGTATAAGTTGGATGTCACAGAGCTCAGTTTATGGCTATACAACCTTTTATTATCCAAGTGTGAGGCATGATTTCTAATTAAGAATTAATTTAGAGGCGATCATGATGCAGTAGCTCTCTGTAATCACGGCGCGGCTAAAAATAGTTTGCTTGTGCTAGTTTAAATTATAACAATTTGTTGGCGGTTTTTGGATGCATAGAGTGATTTAGAGGCAGAATTGATTACTCCTATTATCTGCATTGCTAGCCACTTAGAACAAGCAGATTAATACAAATTGGAATGCCAATAAAATATATACTTACCATATTTTTTGCACTATAGGGCGCACTGGATTATAAGGCGCACTGTCAATGAATAGTCTATTTTCGATCTTTTTTCATATACAAGGCGCACCGGACTGAATAAGGCGCATTAAGCAAAACAAAACATTCAGATAAGTCAGTCAGTCAAACTTTATTAAACGCGTTCACAATAACTCTACATTGTTGAAATGTTAATGAGCGTATTCACAATCACTCCCAACCTTGTTCAGTTGTAACATATAAAATACAACACAACACACTCACTTTTTTTTAGTTTATTCCTTGTCCACAAATCCCTCAAATTCTCCATCCTCAGTGTCCAAGTTTAACAGTTGGGCGATTACGGCATCCAACATGCCCGAATCACTCTCGCCATAATCCGAGTCAGTGTCGCTGCTGTTAGCTGGTAGTTGTGAAGTGAATTATATTTACGTAGCGCTTTTCTCTAGTGACTCAAAGCGCTTTACAAAGTGAAACCCAATATCTAGTATTTAAACCAGTGTGGGTGGCACTGGGAGCAGGTGGGTAAAGTGTCTTGCCCAAGGACACAACGGCAGTGACTAGGATGGCGGAAGCGGGGATTGAACCTGCAACCCTCAAGTTGCTGGCACGGCCGCTCTACCAACCGAGCTATACCGCCCTAGCTCAGAGATGGTTCCGGCCTTTGTGGAAGCCAGTCCAGGCATCCACGATCCATTGGCATATAGTGGCGTAAGTCGCCCGGCGCTGTATCCCTGTCTTGGTGAATGTGTGTTCGCCTTCTGTCATCCACTGCTCCCACGCAGCTCGCAGTTTAAGTTTGAATGCCCTGTTGACACCAATATCAAGCGGCTGGAGTTCTTTAGTTAATCCACCCGGAATGATAGCAAGCTCCGAATTAGTTTGCTTCACTTGGTTTTTGACAGCATCGGTGAGATGGGCGCGCGTGGAGTCGCACGCAAATCAAGAGGGACGGAGATTTGTGAAAAAAGCCATCCAGTCTCTTGACGTAAATTTCTCTCAGCCACTCACTCATCTTTTCCCCGTCCATCCAGCCCTTTGGGTTAACTTTGATGATGACGCTGGGTGGGAACGTTTCTCTTGGCAAAGTTTTCCTCTTGAAAATGACCATGGGTGGAAGTTTCTGGCCATTAGCCTGGCAACCGAGAACTACAGTGAAGGATGACTTCTCGTTCCCTGTGGTGCATATAGACATCGTTCTGGTCCCTGTTTTCTCCACAGTGCGGTTCACGGGGATATCAAAGGTGAGGGGAACCTCGTCCATGTTGATTATGTGCTCTGGCCGGATCTTCTTTTCAGTATGCGCGGAAAATGCCCAGCTTTTCTACGTAATATTTTGGAAGTTGCTGCAAGATGGTAGTTTGTGTGTGGAAAGATTACGTCTTTTCATAAAACGAAAGCACCAAGAAGGACCTCCTCGAAAGTCATTGATATCCATGTCCCGTGCTAATGCTGTTGCCTTCAGTCGAATAGAGACTGTAGAGGCGCTTCTACCTGCTGCTGTCGGTTCAATAACCCACTGTTCAATGTTGTCCTCTAACTCGCTTTGTTCCCGCGGAAACTCTGTGTGGTCTTCTTTACTTGGCCCAGGTCCTGTTCTTGCGTCCTCCACTTCCGTACCATTGATTCATTAATGTTGAATTCTCTCGCAGCAGCTCTATTCCCATGTTCTACTGCGTGACTGATAGCCTTGAGTTTGAAGTCCGCGTCGTAAGCGTGTCTTTTGACGGGTGACATTTTGGGGTCCTTCTACACACACACACACACACACACACACACACACACACACACACACACACTGTAATATTGTGGTGAAGCACAGTAATTTATTACTCCGCGACACTCCTGGCTACGGTAGCCGTAATGCTGCAAGCGGTGCGACTTTGGTAGAATTTTGAGCGCAGTATGTAATGTTTTATATTTTCAATGGAACTTTTAAAATGTTGGTTTTTACTTGAGTCATATTGCAGTCTACACGTATCTCTTATGTGTGACTGACATCTACTGGTCACACTAATCATTTCACCAAGTACCAAATAAAATAGCTTCGAGGTCGGTAAGCTCAACCAAAATGTTTCCGTACATTAGGCGCACCGGGTTATAAGGCGCACTGTCGAGTTTTGAGGGAAAAAAAGGATTTTAAGTGCGCCTTATAGTCTGGAAAATATGGTATGTGTTTTTGTCTCATAATGATTGTGAATGCTAGCTCCCATTTTAAGAACAAAAATTACTCTTATTTTCAATAATTCTCCCCAAATATGTTTTGTTATCTGACAGGGCATTTCTATGAGTTCTTGTAAGAATTCTTACCCAGTCTGCTCAGCTGCTTTCACCACCCTCCCCGCCCCCACTCCTTTCTCTCCCTCATGCATTGCCGTTTTTTTTCCTACTTTCCTGGCATCTTCCCGGTCTCTATTTTTTTGTTTTCCCTATTGTAGCGTTCGAGTCGCTCAACAAGTGTGGGCTCATTTAAGGAGCGTCGCAATTTTCATGTTCTGTCTGTCATTCAATGAAATAACAATGCGACAAAGATGAATGGACATGAAGACAGGAAAGATATCTATGCCAAAAATCCAAACTTTGTGTAAATATCTTGACAAATAGGAGACTTATTATTACCGAAAATGTCAGACTTTAAGCCGCTACTTTTTTACTACGCTTTGACTCCTCCTGTGGATAATTTATTGGTATTTCTTCGTTGATGGCCATAATGCAAATAGTTAAAAACAAAAAAAAGCAAAGACACTGAAAATGTGTTGTTTGTGCTATAGGGCAATCTTTTGGAAGAGTTGGCTTAGTGCAGGCGCTACAGTGCCCTTCTGTTTTTATTGCTTTAAACCGCTGCCGTTCCGTCTTCTAGCTGTCAATAGTGTTTCTACTCATATGGATTCTTCATTTATCACTCCAAGCAACATTTGTATGTTTTACAATATAACTAAAACAATTCATATTTACTAAACTGTCCCATGTGTGATGTCCGTAAGAGTGTTTTCATGCATATTTGTACATGCTATCGTAATGTAATCAAGCGAGTGTCGTTAGCATTAGCTAATATGCTAACACGTTTACAAGTGTCTGTGTTAGTATTATTAACTTACAATGGCATTATTTTTGTATTGTTTCAGTGTCAGAAATTCTTAAGTAGGTAAATAATCCAAGAAGTGAATTCAACCGTGGAGTGATTGAATCTGTTTAGCTGATTGGAGAGCTAGCTTTTGCAGCTATCCATGACGGTGACTTCTGTTTTGTGTGATCAACCGTTTTACTGCCGTGTTACAGGCACCGTTTGGAAACAATTAAGGTATGTAAATAAATATTTACAAAACTTTCTGTGTAAATAAATAATTTTGCAACGTTTATATCTGAGGTTTATAGTTACTGTATGTGTGGCAAATATATGGAAAAACATTTTTATTTGTAAAAATGTATTGGGTGCAGCTTGTATAGGTAGGTGCGCTCTATGGTCAGGAGAATGTGATAAGTAATAAATAGCAGGCAGCAGCTCACACAATCTCCAGAAAGATAAGCTACTGGGAGCAGCCCAGAATTGTTTTTATTCAATGGGGAACTGCTCTTTTTTGGGAATGTTGCCTATCGTTCACAATCATTATGAGAGATATGACGATGGATGGTTTTTTTTTTTGCATTGTAAATATTAAATAAATGCGATCTAAAGTTTGCTTACAATAGAGCCAATGGGAGCCGTGCAATTCCACCTACAAAGCCCCTAAAAAAACATCCAAACACCTCCATTAAGGTTTTATATACATGAAGTAAGTATATATGTAATGTACTAACAGGCACATTTATAATAACATTTAATATCTACGTATTTTGATCATTTTAAGCATACGCAGCGCATTAATTTCCAAAACGCATCAAGTTTGTTTGTTTTTTTCTTCCCCTTTCATCACTAATTATTACTCATTGCAGACTTTATGAGAGCCAACGCGCATAATAAAACATCACTTACTGTGCAATGTCTGCTGTCATTAGGAGAGAGAGAGAGAGAGAGAGAGAGAGAGAGAGAGAGAGAGAGAGAGAGAGAGAGAGAGAGAGAGAGAGAGAGAGAGAGAGAGAGAGAGAGAGAGAGAGAGAGAGAGAGAGAGAGAGAGAGAGAGAGAGAGAGAGAGAGAGAGAGAGAGAGAGAGAGAGAGAGAGAGAGAGAGAGAGAGAGAGAGAGAGAGAGAGAGAGAGAGAATATGTATGTGTGTATATATATATATATGTGTGTGTGTGTATATATATGTGTGTGTGTGTGTGTGTGTGTATATATATATATATGTATATATATGTGTGTATATATCAGTGATGTGCGGTGAGGTTCATGACTGGTGAGGCACTGACTTCATCACAGTCAGATTTCCAAACATATGAACCCTAAAGAGTATCTTATTCACCATTTGATTGGCAGCAGTTAATGGGTTATGTTTAAAAGCTCATACATACCAGCATTCTTCCCTGCTTGGCACTCAGCATCAAGGGTTGGAATTGGGGGTTAAATCACCAACAATTATTCCCGGGCGCGGCACCGCTGCTGCCCACTGCTCCCCTCACATCCCAGGGGGTGAGCAAGGGGATGGGTCAAATGCAGAGGACAAATTTCACCACACCTAGTGTGTGTGTGACAATCATTGGTACTTTAACTTAACTTTAACTTTACACATACAAACTGTAGCACACAAAAAAGCACATTTAATTAAAAAAACGTTGTTATGGTCTTACCTTTACTTATAAGTGCGGGAACAGTGGTGTTCGTGTTGGAGGAGTTGTGAATGAATGAAATATGAAATCCGTGCTGCAGTCTGCAGGTGTACCTAATGTTGTGTCCCTGCAGTCGTTCACGGCTCCTCCGGCGCGAGCAATGTTGTTTTTGCACTTTTTGGCTTCTTGTTAAGTGACTTTTTTTGGGTGGATTCAGTCTTGCACGTGGAAGGTGTGGGCTTTGGTTGGTGTGGCACTCCCGTCGGGGGGTGCAGTCTGCGGCGGAGGTGCGTTAACCGGCACCAGGAGGCGGGATTACGCGAGCCTCACACAGTGCGTCTTCGCAGCAGTTTTATGATTGCTCAGCACAAGAAATACGTTACACACATACAGTTGTTGACAAAATACACTGTACATTATATACCTCAGCTAACTAAACTATGGAAATGTATAATATAATTCATATAGCAATACGGTCTCACTGCACAGCAGGCCAGCAGTTAGCCGAGTCCGCAATCCATGGTGAGGCACAATTGAGTGACGTGCCTCAACTGGCTGCTGATCACCGCACCGTCTCTTCTCAGTATTTGAACGGCAAATGTGAAAATTCAGCAATTTTGAATAAAAATAATCTAAAACTGGTGAAGTTAAATGGAAAATAACTTTATAGTATAATCACTGGATACATATAACAATTTAATTAATTTTTTTTCTTTTTACATTTTTTTTCTTTCCATGATGGCAGGTGAGGCCCCGCCTCACCTTCCTCTAGTGACCGCACGTCACTTGTCCATGTGATGTCAGATGAAACTAAAATTGAGCGGTTTGGCCACAATACCCAGCAATATGTTTGGAGGAGAAAAGGTGAGGCCTTTAATCCCAGGAACATCATGCCTACCGTCAAGCATGGTGGTGGTAGTATTATGCTCTGGGCCTGTTTTGCTGCCAATGGAACTGGTGCTTTACAGAGAGTAAATGGGACAATGAAAAAAAAGGATTACCTCCAAATTCTTTAGGACAACCTAAAATCATCAGCCTGGAGGTTGGGTCTTGGGCGCAGTTGGGTGTTCCAACAGGACAATGACCCCAAACACACGTCAAAAGTGGTCAAGGAATGGCTGAATCAGGCTAGAATTAAGGTTTTAGAATGGCCTTCTCAAAAGTCCTGACTTAAACGTGTGGACAATGCTGGACAAACAAGTCCATATCAGAAAACCAACAAATTTAGCTGAAGTGCACCAATTTTGTCAAGAGGAGTGGTCAAAAATTAAACAAGAAACTTACCAGAAGCTTATGGATGGCTACCAAAAGTGCCTTATTGCAGTAACACATGCCAAGGGACATGTAACCAAATATTAACATTGCTGTATGTATACTTTTGACCCAGCAGATTTGATCACATTTTCAGTAGAACTATAATAAATTCATAAAAGAACCAAACTTCATGAATGTGTTTTGTGACCAAGAAGTATGTGCTCCAATCACTCTATCAAAATAAGAGTTGTAGACATGATTGGAAACTCAAGACAGCCATGACATTATGTTCTTTACAAGTGTATGTAAACTTTTGACCACACCTGTATAAACTCTACCAAGTAAAGGTTTCTAATGTCATGTTTTTTATTGTAGGTGCTCGCAGCCCATTTTCAGACATGCCCAATGATGACAACTTCCTATCCAAGCTCTTTGGAGGCTTGAAGTGATGTTATAACTGTTTTGTATAAATCTATATGGTGAAAGGTGAGAACGCTAAATAATTACTTATTTTTTTATTGTTGCATAGACGTATGGATGCATGGGAGAGTGTTGATGACGAATGAAAATAAAGAATCTTGAGATTGACATGTTGCTCTGTTTGCATGCAGCATTTAAGAGCGTTTGGTGTTATATAATGGTCAGTGTAATGACCAAAGTGTGAGTTGCATGTTGGTGGATGTGAATGAAGCCTGAAATGCTTGAAACGTTGTTTCCCTGAGATGTGTGTTTTACACAGAGCAGTACAGGAAATGACAGATGAGTGGAGATGAGCAGCAAAGCAGGTACGCCTAGCAAATTTTTCTTATCCACTTTTATTCTACTCTTATGTATGTGTGAGATGTAGCTTTCAGCTCCATTACATGAGTGGAAACTACCTCGTCAGGTACAGCTCGGATCCACTTGATGACAAAGGTCCGCTCATCTGAGAGGGTGTAAGTGAGCTCTTGCATATTACATTTGATTATATTCAGTTTTGTAATGAACATAACGGTCTTCTGTGCTGACACAAGCAATTTCCGTAAGTAGTCACCGGTGTTTGCTTACTCACCTGTAGTGCAGCAGGTGTGCATTATCAGTAAAAGGTAGCTAGTGGGAGGCAAACAAATAAGTACACAAATAAACGACGACCATGCACCGTCAGCGCTTTCACATATTTATTTTAAAACGGCAAAAAAGTGTATGTATGGCATTATTTTAATTTTTTTGCAAGCAGACCACAACCATAAAGGAAATAACATGACATGAGGTTCGACTATTATTGATGTATATAAATATGATATGACATATAAAAAGATAGAAACAACACATTACAAAAGAAATGTGAGTACAGACCGCATAGATTCTGTAGATAAAAAAAAATAAAAATAAAGTCCTTGGTTTTGTCTTCATACATGTATTGAGACAGTGTAATTACAACATGTGGCCTCTCGAGGGCGAGCTTTTACACTTCAATGATTTTATAAAAAGGGGTTGGGGACAATACAAGTACAAATACTACACGTATTCACATTATCATATTAAGTTACTACCTCCATGTTTTTTTTTGTAGTGCGATTATGTATTTACATGACTAAAAAAAACGTGTACTACCGACCTTTTGTCTACTACTGCCCTCAATAACACCAATGTCACAAATGATCCCAGCAGCAGCGTTTCATATAAATAATAAATAGTGTAGTACAAATCAGTCTGATGGTGCCGAGATGAAGGTTGAGGTTGTGAATGACAAAGTACAAAATGTTGGGAGGGGCGTGCAGTCATCGAAGTCTTGTTTGAGGCTGACGACTCGCCGCTTTTGAGGGAGCCAAGTGGACGAGACGTGTTAGTGCAGCTATAAATGCTTTGCTCAAAGAAGTCAAACATGCATTGATAAAAGTCGGCGACGGTGGCTAAAAACCTGCAACATTCGTAGACCGGCTTCATTAAGCTCTGCCCCGACCTTTACTGGGGCTTGTCCGTCTTGTGTGCGGTGAGGAAGGCCATGCCATGGGTCCGGAAGTGGGTGTTGAGGTCCGAAGCCTTGTCAAAACGTCGGCCGCACACCTTGCAGATCAGATTGCCGTCTGCGTCCTCCAGCCCCTGTGGGGAGGAGGCTGCGGCAGAGGGCGAGACATCCGGGGAGCCACGCAGTGCACCACGGTCGCCCTCGCCCTGGTTGCCTCTCACGCGGTGAGTGATGAAGCGGTGGCGCCCCATGGAGCCGGCTGATGCAAAGCAGACGCCGCACTGCAGGCACTGGAAGGAAGCGGTGTCGGCGCGGTGCTGCGGGATGTGGCGCTGGAACTCGGCGCCGTCCTCTGTGGAGAAGCCACACGGTACACAACGGAAAATGCTGCTTTCCTCCTCTAACTCTGCAGCAGACACCCTGGTTCTCTTGGCGGGGACGCTGCCTTCCTCGCCGTCCTCTGTGGCGTTCTCATCCTCGTCTGCCGGCCTGCTTCCAGGAGCTATGCCCTCGCCGTCCTGCTCTGAGGAGCTTCCTGGAACATCTCCGCCTGTGGCTGCACGCTTTCTCGTCATCGGGGGCGCCTGAGGAGCCAAGAGGAGAACATCAGACGGGACAAAGTGACGTGATGAGACTGTGACTCACTTCTGTGCCTCTGTGCTTGAGCCGAATGTGCTTGTCCAGCAAGAAGCGACTGCCAAAGGTACGTTTGCCCTCTGTGCAATATCTGCAACAATATCAAGTCAACCATTTAAGGTACATTATTATACAAAATGTAAAAACAGCCTGTTTGAGCATTAGATATGATAAACAATCTCATCTCCTTCAATTGTTTGCTCCACTTTAGCGAGAAAAGGCGCTCGAAATTAGCTTGCCACAGCATGTACGCCAGGACTGGGTAACTCAGGGTACCTGATGATACCATATGTGATTCTCTATAACCACATTTCTTGATATGGCAATCGAGGTGAAACAAAACTAAAAACTTTATGGTTCTAATTTTGCAGTATAATTGAAGAAATAGTGCAAACAGGATTTTTTAAAAGTTGTCTAACAAACATTTTAAACTCATTCAGAAAACCCCACATCTCATGCCTCTCAAGTAGATCAAATCTAGTAAGTAGAAACAAACATTTGCATGTTTTTGTAATAAAGAAATGCAGTCTAGGCAGCACAGTGGAACAGGGTTTAGGTCATGTGCCTCATAATACGAAGGTCCTGAGTAGTCCTGGGTTCAATCTCGGGATCTTTCTGTGTGGAGTTTGCATGTTCTCCCCGTGACTGCGTGGGTTCCCTCCGGGTACTCCGGCTTCCTCCCACCTCCAAAAACACACATGGGGATAGGTTGATTGGTAACACTAAATTGGCCCTACGGTGTGAATGTTGTCTGTCTATCTGTGTTGGCCCTGTGATGAGGTGGCGACTTGTCCAGGTCGTACCCCGCCTTCCGCCCGAATGCAGCTGAGATAGGATCCAGCACCCCCCGCGACCCCAAAAGGGACAAGCAGTAGAAAATGGATGGATGGAGTCTAGATTTATGGGGATGGACATGAGCCATTATGTTACATTCAGAGTTATTAAAAGTAATATGACCATATTTGATTTACCTTGTGTTTATTTTGATATGTTACTGTATCTCGAGCAATGCAGTTTTCATACAGTAGAGCAGGAGTCTTCAATGTTTTTTCAGGCCAAGGGGCCCCCAAACCGATAAGAGATGTAGCGTGATACCCCCTACTTATATATTCTGTATCGAATTATGTTTGTGTTTTATATTAAACTGGTCCTAAAGGTAGCTTGAATTGTGCAATATTAACATTCAAATACAAAATAGCATCGCTAATCGCTAGCTGAAAACTAGCACTTTGTTAGCTGGCAATTAGATGTTATTTGCTCGCTGACAACTAGCGTCCTAATCGTTAGCTGGTAATTAGATGTTAATAGCTTGAATTGTGCAATATTAACATTCAAATACAAAATAGCATCGTTAATCGCTAGCTGAAAACTAGCACTTTGTTAGCTGGTCGCATGTGCCATTAATCGCTAGCTGGTGATTAAATATTAAATATATAAGAAAATATATAAAAGAAAAGTCTAATCAACCAAAAATTGTTGTCAAAGACTTCTGCAGTAGAGTTTGAAATAAATCATAAAATATGTAAAAGTAACACCTTCTTCACATCTGTTGAAGTGTTACTACATCAGTAACTCACACAAGAGAGCCAAGGCATTTTTTAAGATCTCATTTCCCACTACGGTGACTTCACTAACTAAAGTGGAACAATGAAAGGCTTTGCTACACCTTTTAACATAAAGCCCGGAACACTGTCACCTATTGATCAGTCAGAGACAGTAATACGTTCATTTTTGATTGAGCCTGCTAGAAATGTATGAATTAGACAAGGTGTGTGAAATACTAAAGTTGCTTACTGGCAATGGAAGACTCGTTTGTTGCCCTCGTGAATGACTCTCTCGTGACGCCTGAGGCTGGACGACGTGCTGAAGTTTCCTCCACAGATGCGACACGGGAACTTTGGCGTGAAACAAGATTGTAGTTGAGTTGATAGGACATGTTTTTAAAAAATTAATCAAAAAAACAGGTCACACCTTGCCGTGCTCCATCTTGACATGACTGAGATAGTCCTCGTTGTCTGTGAAGGTGCTCTGGCACTGCGGACATGTCCATTCGGTCTGCGTGCTGGGATGGGCGCTGCCGCCCGCTGCTGCCGGCGCCTCGTAGTCATCGTCTGCGTCGTCATCCTCATCGTCGTCGTCTTCCTCCTCCTCCTCGTGATCTCGCCCCCAGTCCTCGCCGTCAGAGTTGTCCGGCTTGGCCGAGGATTTCGCCTTGAGGCCGGACGAAGGGGCCGGTGCAGCACTGGAAGCCTCGGACGCCGCTTCCTGTTTGGCGGACGGACCTCTGTGCGCCGTCTAATCGATGTGAATTACAAGACATCATTTTTTAAATGTCACGATATAGCCCGGCCTTTCGAGAAGCTCATCTTGTACTTGGCACAGAACTTAGGGCAAGTCCATTAGAGTTAACCTTGTTCATGCATATTTGCTTTTGTTGACGCCTCACTCCTTGTGGGAAGCAAAGAACGGGAAACACATAAAAGGCACACGACACATTTTAGGGGAATACTTTCCCTCCTTTGGGCAACATGGAACGCCTTAGAAATTACTAGCTTTGGCATTGGTTCTGCTCAAGGAAGAACAACACAATGAATGCATCATGTTTTTTATCCATGCACACTCTCACACATAATTAATGGTGTCAGGAAGTGCCAGCCTGAAGAATGTGTGTGGCACACGCGTGAAGTTAACTTCCAGTTTCGATAGTGGTTCAACCTAGTTGGAAAAAAGCATGAGAGACGGGCAGCTATTTCAGAGACTGCTTCGACCTTGAGATAGCCTGGTTCCTTCTCTCACAGCGCTGGTATTTCTATTGTTTGTACTAGCTCCTGATTTGTACAATACATTGTTAAACTTCAATTCTAGTCACGGGCAGCACGGTTGCAGAGGGGTACTCCGGCTTCCTCCCACCTCCAAAGACATGCACCTGGGGATAAGTTGATTGGCAACACTGAATGTGAGTGTGAATGTTGTCTATCTGTGTTGGCCCTGCGATGAGGTGGCGACTTGTCCAGGGTGTACCCCGCCTTCCGCCCGATTGTAGCTGAGATAGGCTCCAGCGCCCCCCGCAACCCCAAAGGGAATAAGCGGTAGAAAATGGATGGATGGAATTCTAGTCACCTCATCATTTTAGACAGCCTTAGAACAAAATGGTCTGGACTTGAAAGGTTTTTTTTTAATGCACACAACTGGCAGGTTACTGTCAAATGTAAATAAACATTGATAAGCCAGTATTACTTTTGGTTATGACTACTGGATAATGTGATTTATCATGTTATTTGTGGCGCAAGCGAGTGACCCACCTTGATGTGCTCCATCATGGAACCTTTCTGAGCGTACAGCTTGGTGCAGTCGGGACACTTGAACACGTGCACTTTTTGTTTGGCTAAGTGCGTGTCGAAGTGCATGTACAGTAGGGGTTTTTGGGTGAAGACCGTGTCGCACATCACGCACTTATAGATCATCCTGAAAAGAGACAAAATGGTTGTTGTCACATGTTAAAGTTAGGTTGTGTGCAAAATCGGGGCATCCATACTTGGCCTGTCCTCCAGTGAGCGTGGGGTGCTGCGTGCTGATGTGACTCTGGGCGCTGGGAGACGACTTGAATGCCATGGGGCAACTGGGACATTTGTGAAAGACCTCGCAGTGAGCCGTCTGAATGTGGGACTTGATGGAGTTCAACCCTCCGAACACGACCTGGCAGCTGGAGCACCTTCAAACCCGACACATCGTTCTTTCAGCCTCCAGCATCAAGTGGAATCGTGACTTTTGGGAGTCACGTGCTCACCTGTAACCGATGCGCCTTGCAAAGTGCAGGCAGGCCTCCTCCAGGTGTGTCTGGAAACTGGGCTGCCGGGCCACGCCGCCGCATTCAGGACACACATACGGGGCCTTGTGTTTGTGGACCCTCTGGTGGGCCGACACGGCGCAAGAGTTGGGCAGCATCATGGGAGGTGAGCACTGCGAGCATGTCTTCAAGACAAAAGAACAACGTTACACAATACTACACAATACTACGGCATCCTCGTCTATGCCGTCTCACCGAATTTGGAGCAGCTCGGATCTGCTGGAAGTGTGTGACCAGCGCCGCCTTGCTGGAGAACTGCGTTTGGCACTCAGGACATTTGTAGTTGTTGTAGTGAAGACTCTCAGCCTTCTTGCAGGGCAGAGGCATCAGCGCTTGAGGAGTGCGCCGCACCTGGCGAGCCTGACCCCCCGCGGCGGAGGACCCCGCGTCCTTCATCGGGCTGGAACCGGCAGAGGCAGCCCCGGATGTGGCGGCGGTGGAGGAGGGAGAGGACGACGAAGTGGAGAGGACACCTTGTGGGGAGAGGTCAGTGAAGACAATATGTACACTTGCAGGCTTTGCTACACGTCTTAAAATAAAGCCGGGAGCACTGTCAACTAACCGTGAATCAGCTATTGACACAGGTGCTATAAATGTGATTACTTTTTCTTCAGTAAATAGGCTAACCTAGCATGATGTTCCTTTTAAAATGTGTAGCTATGCTAGTGTTTGTGTCGCTTAAGGCTACAGACACTATTTTGAATCAAAATATATTTGTGCAGCCCTATGGTTATATCAAAAAGTGTCTATCAATATTAAGTATTATGATTTTGTATGTGTACTTTTTTCATTGGGTACCACCTTAAAAGATGCTTTGGAAGTACAGTCATCCCACGTTTATCGCTGTTTATTGGTTCCTGACAAATGACTGAGGTAAATGACTTTCCACCAAGTAGGAATCCTTCATTATAAATGGAAGTGAATTTGAAATGAAATTATATTTATGAAGCGCTTTACATAGTGAAACCCATTATCTACATCTTTAAGCTACAGTTTACCCACCTTCTCCCAGTGCCACCCACACTGGTTTAAGTGTCTTGCCCAAAGACACAACAGCTGTGACTAGGATCAAATCGAATATCTTCGTAGCTAGATCATTAAAAAAAAAACTTAAACTACCTTTTAAATACATTTTTCAACATTATAACAGTCATGAAATAACACTCTTTAGTTACCTTAATCCGGGGGTCTGCAACCCTCGGCTCTCGAACCCCATGTGGCTCTTTAGTGCCGCCCTAGTGGCTCTCTGGATGTAAGTACCGTATTTTTCGGATTATAAGTGGCAGTTTTTTTCATAGTTTGGCCGGGGGTGCGATTTATACTCGGGAGCGACTTATGTGTGAAATTATTAACACATTACCGTAAATTATCAAATAATATTATTTATCTAATTCACGTAAGAGACTAGGCGTATATCAGCAATCGTCACACACACACACACGTCAAACAATAAAAATTTGGCGGGGGCGGGTCATGGCAGAAGTGCATTGTGAAAAAAAAGATGCTACCTGCTACTACTTCCGTACCTATAAAATGGATAATTTCAACATTGGCGGTAACTTATAAAAACTGAGAAGGGCTGAACAAAAATGGCACCAAAAAGGAAATCATATACTGCAGATTACAAGCTGGAAGTAGTGAAATATGCAGCAGAAAACGGCAAGAGGAAGCGGCCTTTGAGTTGGCAGAGTTGTTTAGAAGCGACACCGAGGAAGAAGATATCATCGGATTTAGCGATTAGGAGTGACAGATTGTTTAGTAAACATATAGCATGTTCTATATGTTATAGTTATTTGAATGACTCTTACCATAATATGTTACGTTAACATACCGGGCACGTTCTCAGTTCGTTATTTATGCCTCATATAACGTACACTTATTCAGCCGGTTGTTCACTATTCTTTATTTGTGTTAAATTGCCTTTCAAATATCTTCTTGGTGTTGGATTGTATCAAATAAATTTCCCCAAAAAATGCGACTTGTACTCGAGTGCGACTTATGTTTTTTTCCTTCTTTATTATGCATTTTCGGCCGGAGCGACTTATAATCCGAAAAATATGGTATGTAATATTGGCTGCATTTCAGCTAGTTGTTTGTATGCCATGCTGTTCCAGACCACAGCAAACATTACCTAGCTTGCCAGAGCATGTAATAAATGTTTCTTTTAACTTGGACACACACATCTGGCCATTAAAAGCCAGTTATTTCCAGGAGTTATCTCACTTTCTGAGTAGCCTCTGATTTACTCATGGTTTCTAATGTTGTAATAATGTGGAGAATAAATATTACATTTCAACATTTCTGTCAAAAAACATTTGCTTCAGCCTGCGATACATAGTCATTTTGATAGTAGGCTAATATAGACTCTTAGGTCATGTGTTGCTTTTATTATAAGACTTATACACAGCTTTTTATTTTTTGTGGCTCTAGACAGATTTGTTTTTTGTATTTTTGGTCCAATATGGCTCTTTCAATGTTTTGGCTTGCCAACCCCTGCCTTAATCCAATATACCGTAGTAATGCTGCCTGAACAGTGCACTCTGGTTTGGTCTCCTCTAGTGGCCAGTACCACTGTAATATTGATATTTTAAGTTGTCTTTAGCCATGTGTATGCTTAACTTGCAGAATATGCTTAAAACATTTTTATTTAATACCCCTAAAAAATCTGCGATGTTGTGGAGCTGCAATATTTGATGTGCGATGTGACGAAGGATGACTGTACCTGTTTTTGCCATTCCAGTTTAGCTCTGAGTATGTGTCTTGTACTCCCAGGTAATCAAGTGCAAAAAAATATGAGTCTTACTGCCGACAGGCGTGACGTCCTGCTGCCCAATCATCTGCTCTACGGTGACGGGCCTCATGACGAGATGCGAGCACTGCATGACCAGGCCGCGCTCCTTGTGCTCGCGGGCGTGCAGCAGCAGGCTGCACTTGTTGAAGAAGGCCAGCCGCTTGGCGCAGTGGTTGCACGTCACCTCGATGCGCAGCGACCGCCGGTCATAGTGGCGAGCCAGGCTGCGCTCTAGTGCGAAGGCGTCGCCGCACTCCAGGCAGCGGTAGCCCGTGGCTGGAAGCGGGAGACCCCACTCGGGGGGCGGCGGTGCCGAGAGGTCGGGCTTGTAACTGGGCAAAAGGTTCTTACTGTTGAGGATCTTGTTAAAAGCCTCCACCAGGCTTGACTGACTTCTGGAGATGACGGCGCCTGTGCTGTTTACAATGGAGGCGGGCTTATTGGATGGGGGGTTGCAGCCCCCTGCTCCGTTGGCAGTCCCCTTTGTGGCGGTCCTCACGCTGATCCCACTGGCAGCGACCGAGAACTTGGGAGAGGACGCCACGGCAGGCGTGGCTGGCAGAGCGGCAGATTTTGTGATGTTAACGGCAGTGACTGACACTTTAGCCTTGTCGGAGGCAGCCAACTTGTTTTGTACTTTAGTGGCGGCGGCGAGCATAACGCTGCTGGCGGCGAGTGTCGACACAGGGAGGGTGTTAAGAGCGCTCACTTTCTGCTGCTGGGACGCTTCAGTCTTTTGAGTCTTGTTCACCAGCGCCTTGCGCTCCCCGCCTCCTTTAGGGTCCTGACCCTTGCCTCCAGCGCCACCTTTTGGAGCCACCCTGGTGACCGTTCTAGTTATCCCGCCCGTGGAGGTCTTGATGGTTTTTATCCGGACCTTCAGGGGCCGTGAGGGAGCCCCCAAAACAGCCAGTGAGACAACCCCTGCCTCCTCTCCCTCAGTGGGTACAACTTTAGGCTTGCCTTCGTCCACCTCCATCTTCTCCTCGCTGGAATTTTCTGCCTTGTCGGTGCTCTCGTCTGACGCCTTGTCCATCCCGTTCCCTACCTCCATCTCCTCCTCCTCCTCCTTTGGCTCCCTCAGGTCAGCAGAAGGCGGCGTGGAGGCCGCAGCCGGGCTGGAGCATTTCTTGGTGGATGCCACCTGAGCAGTGGCTTTTGGCATCTCCGGTTCAGGGCTCTCAGGTGAGTCCCTCTCCTCTATGACGTGTTCTGACTGCTTCTCCTCCAGTTGAGGGTTCTCAGTGGATCCCAACTGAAGGGTCAGTGACGCCCCCGGGGGAGGGTCCACCGATTTAGGCTGAGACGGAGTGGACAACGTAGGCTGGTCTGACTTATAACTGCGCTTCATCTGACTAGAAACTGGCGAGTCTGGACTCTCTTGGATCACGAGCGAACTGTCCAAATCTGTGTCGGAATCCTCGTCCTCTTCCTCTAGCTGCTGGTGTTGATACCCAGCCATTTTGGGGGCCCCGTTAAAAGGCTTGGTTGTGTTCAGCGGTTGTGAAGTAAGCGCAGAAGGTGGTTCAGAGAGTGTTTTAGCAGGTGGGAAGTAAGTCGGAGCGAGTCCAGCAGACGACGAGGGCAGCGGTGCTTTGATGCCATCCGCTTTCTCTTGTCCCGTATCTTGCTGCTGTTGCAACAGCTGCATCTTCCTGGCCCGTCCCACAGGGTCTCCAGAACCTGGGCCGAGTAGTGGTTTAAGTCTGTTAAAAATGTTTCCTCCTTGTTTATTTGACTTGGCTGCGCCGTTGCCTGAAGTTTCCGCCGCCGCTTTAGAGGCATTCATGGTCCAGGGGGCGCCATTAGACTGGCCAATAGAGAGTGGCGCGGACACCCGAAAACCGTTGTGGTTGAGAACATCAGATTCCACCATCCCGGGGGGACACGCTCCAAGACGGGGACCCACGTCCACCCCTGCGATCACGTCGATAGCATCCTGGTTCGTGTCTGCGTCCTCTCTACCCGCCGCCTCTACACACACTTTGTTTTTGACAATCACGCTAACGATGGGGGTGTCCCCCTGGGAGTCTGAGGGGCTCATGGACGACCCCACGACGTTGCCAGTCTTTCCCAAAGGCGCCCCGGCGGCTGCGTGGGGTCCCTCCGCCTCATCAGGGGCAGACTGGATGGCCTCCTTGGCATCTATGTCAGGAATGTCAAATGCTGCCAACAGGTCATCAAAATCTGGGGTCTTCATGTCCCCCATAACGGGATTAACGCCTGTAAAGAATAAAAACAGTTAGGAAAATGGTATTGTCTTTTAGCCTGCGTCGTTATAATACACATGAAGTGATGAGACAATTTGAAAAACAACCTTCGCCGTTGTTGAATCTTTTCCTGGCATAAAGTGACAATACGCAGCAGGCCGGTGAAACTAGCTAAATTGCAATGTTCCTGATTCGTTAGCATTAGCCAGCTAGCGCGCTAGCAACCAAACCCCTCCTTCGCCTTACAGGTACCGACAATACATTTACTATGAATGGGATATATGGCTTCTTTCATGGTTTTAGTGCATGTTTGTCGCCAACTTGGTTGGCATAATGTGGCCATTCGAGTATACTAGCGTCGGTTCTCCGGCGCTAGCGATATCCCTTTTCCAGACTGAGGCTGGCTAGCTGGCCGCTGAGCTCCAGCCAAGACGGAGAGAAGGGGTCACCGAGCTAACGAGCTAGCATTCGCCATTTAAAAAAAAAAGGCAAACCGGGGGCGCTTTGCTGAAGAAGCGTGACAGCGATTGCAACCCGCTAATTGCTGGGTCGAAAATGGTGCGGAAATGTGATGGCAGGGATGAGGATTGACGTTTTAATAGTTCATGCATTTTGATTGTTTACCTGGACGTGCGATTTCCGACTAGCCAAGCTCGTTTTCAGCTGAAAATGCGGCGCTTCCCGTCACATGACCACAGCCGTCCCACCAGGCTGACGGCGTCAAAATGCATGCACCCAGAAAAACAATACACTCCAATTTCTTATTTCACTGATCTTACATTACACAGGAATAACGTCATATTTTGGTGTGGTAAGGTAAGGAAAACATAACACAAATTGGCTCTGTTGTAATATTTGAACTTTATTGCAAAAAAACAAAAATTGACTGTTATTCTAACGTCACTATTTTTCAAATTAATTACTATAAATGTACAGACTGCAGTCAGATGTTTTTAGGGGGGATTTTGAGTATCTGAAAAAAGGATGGTAAATTACATTAATGTCAGGTTCCAATTATCATTATCATTATCACTGTTTTGGGATATAAGAGTCCACCATTTTGCTCTCCTCATTTCTTCTTCTCCTCATCCTTTTTTCCATCAGGCTTGTTGCCCGTCTGGGAGGCCAGGGAGCCCATTGCATTGCGAATGGCTTCATTGTTTGGGTCCACGCCGGGCAGGTTTTCCAGCACGCTCTGGAGGAACTCCGGGTCTTGCATGACGTCGTAATCGTCTTCCTCCTGTGTTCAGTAATGGAAATAATGTGTCATTCATTTAATGTAATTGTTGGTCTATCAATGCGTAAATAAGTTCCTCTACTACTCTGCTGACACCGCGACCGGACTTTGGATAATGTGAAGAAGTTGGATGGATTCAATGATTTGATTATTTATTTAATGAGTATTATATTCAATGTTTTAATGATTTAATTAACTAATGACACATTTAAGTAATTATTTAAAGATTTATTTAATTTGCTCCATGTGACTCTTGTCAGCACTTCATGACTATCTGTCAAACTGAGTGGGCCTATCTTAACACCTGATTGGTCACCCAGCACTTCTACTTGCAATGATTGGACTTGACTTGTGTTGGCCCCGCCAACTGACTTTGACATCTGAGTTTGACAGAATAAAATTAATCAATGAGGCACTGACACTGAATTACTCTGTCAAACTCACCTATCAAAGTTAGTGGGCGGGGCCAACACAAATCTAGTCCAATCATTGCTTGGGTCTAAAGACTGGAACTTTGGAAGTCTTTTGGCGGCTGAGGAGGACCTCGGAGATATTTTAGACCCGCTGACCCGGAGCATGTAGCATTTAAAGTAGAGGAATTTCCATCCATCCATCTTCTTCACATTATCCAAGTACGGTCGCGGTGTCAGCAGAGTAGGAGAGGAACTTATTTACGCATTGTTAGACCAACATCTCCTCCACTTCTCCGGCCGAAGGGTTCAACAGACAAGGAAGTGACAGGTAACCAGTCAGGTGTTGGACCCGCCCACTTACTTTGATGGCTGAGTTTGACAGACAAAATACATTCACGAAGCTCAGACAATGGCCAAAATTAGATAAATACATTCTTAAATAATAACTTAAATGTGTCATTTATTAAGTAAATCATGAAACAGTTATGTATTTAATTTCAATTATAATGAATTAATGACACATTTAGGGAATTATTTAAAGATGTATTTTTTAAATGTTGTCCTATTTGGCCCTCCATAAAAAACATAACCCTTTGCTTACCTTGACAGATTCTGTAGCATCCATTGGCACTGTTGTGTCCATTTCATTATACTCTGTTCAAACAAGACACATTTTTAAGGTTTATAAACAGCACGGTTGGTGAAGTTTTTGTTCTTGTAGTCCAGCTCACCTCCTCCAGCAAGCGACATCTGCATGGCATAGGCTATCTGCTCCTCCTCCGTCATGCTACTGAAGTCAGGGAGCACGGCTGCCCCCGTCTCAGGCTGAGACACCGACATCTTTATTAGAGCGTCCTCTGATTCTGCAGGAAAAACAACAATAACCACCATTGCTGTGTCCTAAATAAGTGTGCTGCTGGGTCTTTAGGTACCATCTGTACTGGCCGGGGGCATGGCGACATCAGAAGCAGAAGCTGCGGCGGCTCGGCGGGCCTCCTCTTCCTGCCTCTGTCGCTGCTCCTCCATGGAAACACGTAGCGCCTACACAGGACATGGTAGGGGAAAAGAAAAACATCATGACTCCGCTCTTTTAAGATTATAACGCCACTTTGACACTTACCAAGGCCAGTTCCGGGTCAGCACTGGGGTCGACACCAAACTCAAAGTCGCTGGCACCCAGACCCATCATGGAGCCACCCTCGCCGGCCAGGATGGGGGAGGACAGCAGAGCGTCCGCCAGGCTGGGTCCGGGCGGCACCGTGACCAGGTGAGAACCCGTCCCCTCTTTACCATTTAAGGTGTTTATAAAGGCAGTCAGCTTTTCTGTGTTCATCTCCTGGATAAACCATATAATGATTAATGCTCTCAAACAATCACACTTTTGAAATGGGATTAATTACATTAAAATTACTTGCTCAAATAATTTAAAGTAGCTTTAAATACTAGGACACAAATGCAATTTTATTGCAGAATGTCATACAGGATAAAATATGTTTAACTTGAATGAACATCAAACTTGCAAACTGTTTTTTTTTTTTTAAGTCCTGTCATGGCATTTGTATTTTGAAGCAAAATTTGTCTCCTCACTCATCTTTTCATTAGCATATGCATTGATGATGATGATGATGATGATGATCACTGACAAAATAACAATCCAACCCGCTCTCAGGCAACCACAAAGGATAATGTACAGTTAAAATAAATTGCGTTATTAATCTGCATTAATTCATGATTAATGCAATATTTTAGGTGATTAATCGCATGTGTTTTCACGTTAAATTTGACAACCAAATTAATTATACATATTATCATGAATAAATAGGTAATCATATTGTTACAGTGCATTAGAATCAGAATCAGCTTTATTGTCATTACGCAAGGTAACGAGATTGAGGCCATTAGGCCATTAGGTAAAAGTATTAGGCCATTAGGTAAAAGTATTTCAAAATGTGTATTAAATACAATAAAAATACATTTGCCTGGTACTCTCTGGAGTTGAGTATATGATATTATTGTATTAATTATCAATTAACTACATCAATATATTATACACATATATTATACACATATAATGTAGTATTTTAACAATTATTTGTGAAATATATTTTAAAGAACATATATCGCCTGGTACTTTAGTGTTATCAGATCTAATTCATTATAATAGATAAATGTTATTACAATACATATAATGTAGTATATTCATTATCTTTATTTGGTAAAAGAAAATTAAATACTACAAAAATGCATTTGGCTGGTATGCTTTGTACTTCAGGAAATGGAATAAATGTAATTCCATCCATCCATTTTCTACCGCTTGTCCCTTTCGGGGTCGCAGGGGGTGCTGGAGCCTATCTCAGCTGCATTCGGGAGGAAGGCGGTGTACACCCTGGACAAGTCGCCACCTCATCGCAAGGCCAACACAGATAGACAGACAACATTCACACTCACATTCACTGGTTTTAAATTACAGCTGCAGAATTTTGAGAAAAACCTAATTGCGATTTCTGTCTCAAATTGCGATTCAATTTGTGACGAGTGAAGAAAAACATGTTGTCTCAAGATGCCACACATCAGAATATGCAATAATTTACTTCAAAAAATATTTGGCTATATTCAGACAGACTCAGAGCTTTTGTCTACATCATGCTCTTAAACTGAAGAAATAACCGATTAAAACTATACAATGATTTTAATGTAATGTAAACATAATAGATAATAATAATCGTATTTCTCATTACTGTAGATTTACCATTGTACTGTAATTGGAAGGTAAATAATGTTGTTATCCTAAATAAATAAACAAAACAAAATAAAATTGACTAATTTCTGTAAGCAAAAATGTAACTTAACTAAATATTGAACATCTTACAAATGCATGTTTCCCGCAGGGAGAAAAACTAGGTTGTATTGTCTTTTTGTTTATTTTCATCACGCTCATATTGCCCATCCAATTTGAAGCTGAAATATTACTACAACGGGGATATTTGTCATATTGTTTTCGTCTTAACTTTTCACTGGCGATTCCTGAGTAGCGAGGCTGTCTGTCTGGGCTTCCTGCGTGTGTAAAGCTGGTGCGCTGCTCTCTACTCATGAGACACAGATTGCGAATGACTAAAAAGAGGGCGCATTGCGTTCCGTTATTTCTACAGTTAAATAAACGGGCTCAGGTGCTAAGAGCGATGCAGATAATGAGACTTCTTTCTCCCTGTTTGAAGCGAGAGACAAACGCGAGGCTCAACAATTGTGATTGCCGAACATGCCCGTCACTCAAATGCCAGGGACAGCGGAGAAAATAAAATTACATTCAGCCACTTGCTGTTTTTTAATCACACTAATTAAAACCTCAATGTTGATTAATCGTGGAGCCCTATTTAAAATAGATACATTACATTAAATATAATGTTATTATAAATATTATGTAACATACAGTATACAATATCAAATACTAATAAAAGTGCATTAACTTGGTACTCTGCATTTAGTAATTATAAAAATAATATTATTTCTATAACTACTACTTTAAAAAATATTTATAGAATATATTCCAACATACCTGTTGGCCTGCAGTTACATATCTATTCATATTTAAATTATATGAACTATATCTTATTACAATACATATTCTGTAAAACAATTTAATAAAAATACTTTGAAATACATTTGTACTTTCTTAATTTCTAATGCTATTATCAGAAATATTTATATTACATTAACTATTGTAATATTTATTACATACATTATTAAACATTAAAAACTGCATTTGCCTGGTAGTCGATGTAGTTGAATAAATAGACACATTTGGCCAGTATACAAAGGTGTTTTTACATTCTATTTACACTACAGATCACAATTTATTCTATTTTTCGATTTTATTCATAATCTGTTCCTTTTAATGTATGCTATTTTAGAACATACTCTATTCATATCCTATATCATCTACATCATTATGTACATCCATCCATTTTCTACCGCTTATTCCCGGGGCGCTGTAGCCTATCTCAGCTACAATCGGGCGGAAGGCGGGGTACACCCTGGACAAGTCGCCACCTCATCACAGGGCCAACACAGATAGACAGTACAGGCCAAAAGTTTTGACATACCGTATTTTCCGCACTATAAGGCGCACCTAAAAACCACACATTTTCTCAAAAGCTGACAGTGCGCCTTATAATCCGGTGCGCCTTATATATGGGTTAATATTAATATTAATTTTCATAAAGTTTCGGTCTCGCAACTACGGTAAACAGCCGCCATCTTTTTTCCCCGTAGAAGAAGAAGAAGCGCGCGGTGCATGCTGGGATATGTGACGTTTCATTTCCATTTGTGTGTTTATGTAAAGACCCCAAAATGGCTCCTATTAAGTGTGTTGTCTGTCTAATTATAAATAATGCAGACGAGGCGTGTTAACTGAGTTCTCAACGTTTACTCACAGCGTGCTCATAACCACATTCTAACTGCCAGCATACAACGCTTCTCAGGGCTACCGCGCATGCTCGTCACTATCGTTGCATGCTGGGTAGTGTAGTTGTTATATTTGCTAGCTCATAACATCACATTAAGAGACACGCTTACGCGCTTAATTCAATACTCGCCGTCATTCCGGGTGAATTGACAAAAGACCTCCAGCCGCTAGATATTGGTGTCAACAGGGCATTAGAAGCTAGACTGCTAATTGCGTGGGAACAGTGGATGACAGAAGGCGAACACACGTGACGTTCACCAAGACAGGGAGACAGCGCCGGACGACATACGCCAACATCTGCCAGTGGATCGTAAATGCCTGGGCAGATATTTCGGTCACAACTGTGGTCCGAGCTTTCCGGAAGGCAGGATTCACAGAACTGCTGGACAACAGCGACACTGACTCCGATTACTTCGACGAGACGGAGCCGGCCATTTTGGATCCCACATTCGCCCAACTTTTCAATTCGGACACCGAAGGAGAAGAATTAGAGGGATTTATGAATGAAGAATAACTTCAGAAAGTGAGCGTTATGTTTATTTTGTGTGTTGTGACATTAACGTTCGAGCAACATTATGTTGCTATTGCTCTGCACTATTTTGAATTTTACTATGTTTGTGATTGCACATTTGCGTACATTTTGGGAGTGAACAGAGTTGTTAGAACGCTGGTTTTTAATATATTATTAAAGTTTGACTGACCTATCTGACTGTTTTTTTGACATTCCTTTAGCGCAGTTAGATGCGGCTTACAACACGGGGCGGCTTATAGGTGGACAAAGTTTTGAAATATGCCGTTCATTGAAGGCGCGGCTTATAACCCAGGGCGCCTTATGGTGCGGAAAATACGGTACCTTCTTCTCATTCAATGCGATTTCTTTACTTTCATGACTATTTACATTTTTGATTGTCACTGAAGGCATCCAAACTATGAATGAACACATGTGGAGTTATGTACTCAACACAAAAAGTTGAAATAACTGAAAACATGTTTTATATTCTAGTTTCTTCAAAATAGCCACCCTTTGCTCTGATTACTGCCTTGCACACTCTTGGCATTCTCTCGATGAGCATCAAGCAGGTGACTACCTCTTTTCAGTTTTCAATTATTTCAACTTTTTGTGTTGAGTACATAACTCCACATGTTTTCATTCATAGTTTTGATGCCTTCAGTGACAATCTACAATGTAAATAGTCATGAAAGTAAAGAAAACGCATTGAATGAGGAGAAGTTGTGTCCAAACTTTTGGCCTGTACTGTACATTCTATCATTCTTGTGGTAGTTATTGGGCTAAATCTAGGACCGCAGGTACTAAATTTTGTGCCATCTCATGTGACTTGTGTATTGGTATGACAAAGTTTTTATCCAATTTGATTTTATTGTTGTGATTTTGCACGGTGTCCTTGAGTGCCCAGAAAGGCGCCTTATAAATAAAACGTATTATTATTATTAAAGTTCCTTGAATATATTGTCAATATATAATAATACAATAGTATTAGCTGTGCTTCTACACCTTACCTCTTCTCCAAAGTTGATAATATCCACGTTCACTTTCTCCTTTTTTAAGCGTTTTGCCAGCTTAACAAGCTGCACAGGCAAGACGGACATAAAAAAGAGAAATGATTAGTACATTTTGACAACCTCCACATTTTCACTTGCCCTTAGACCTACTTCTTTTTCATTATCCTCCACGGGACTCCCTACAAAGGCGATGATCCTCATCTTGTGATTTTTACCCTGTCGGTGTTTTAAGGCCAACTACACAGACAAAGAGTGTGTTAGCGCTGGTTCACACAGCATATGAAAATTAACGTTGCCTGTTAAAACACACACACATGCGCCACTCTAATGCCTGTGCAGAAAGAGATGTTGCCCCTGGGCTGGACAGCATGGAGTTTGGACAGGATGCGGCCGGTGTCTGGTGTCAGTGTGGTCAGGACCTCACAGTTACTGGGGCACAACATTGACAACAAATGAATAACCCATGTTCATGTGTGTAGAAAACAATGGATGCCATAAGGAGCCACTTACTTTGCCATGGTGATGAGGCCCACGTTGTTTTCTGGGTTGCTGCGTGTTTTAGAGTGACAAACTATGTTGACGGCGTCTTGCTGAGCTTGCAACCTCGTTGGTAAAAAGTCTCCATTTCTCATGTATTCGCTGTTGTCCACACTGGGGACAAAACATCAATTTAATACACAACTAATAATGAAAAGGTTGTGTTGCGTTCAGGGTCTTAACAATGGACATGACCTGATACTGCTAGCAGCATTATCTTTTATAGCAATTTCCCTTTGTGACTTCACATTGGCAACAATTTCGTCAGGTAGAACATTAAGTAAATCTCTAAATGATAGAATATTCCCGAATGCCACTGCAATGTGTTAATATAAACATGTACTTTGTTGACGAGGCATCTCTCTCTCTCGGTTAGCTTTAGCTAAATGACTCAGCCACTGCAGCGTTAAGTCACGGTTAACACCACATATTAACACCAAATTTATAAGTACGACGATTGAAACACCGGATTTACTATTTATACATTTAGATGAGCCCTTATAGACGATCAATTGCGTTAAAGGGCGATAAATATCCTACTTACCAGACCATAGTACTTTCCAGCCCCATTTCGGAAACTTCTTGTTGCTGTCTGCGAGTCTTCTTACAAGCCCGCGGCCTATTGGACCACGACTGAGCAAGGTTGGCTCTGATTGGCCACTTCCAATGGTGGCCGAGCTGTTCATTGAGTGTCACGAGTCTAAACAAACGATAAAAGCAATATGATGCAGAATGTTGTGGATGTAATACATGTTTTTTTCTTGAAAAACATTAAACAATAAATAAAAGAATCATATATATAAAAAGTCAGTGCAACTTTATTTACAAAATACAATAAATGCAAAACCATCATAGTGTTCAGCATACATAAAGAAACAGCATGGAATACAGAAATACACTGTAATAAATATTTAGGTCCACAGTTTATATATATATATATATATATATATATATATATATATATATTACTAACATCAGGCACATTGTACAGCAATAAATTATTCATAACCCCAATGATGATTATTATCTCAACCAACTTAATGTATGGCACCCTCCCCAAAGCCATTAACTTGAGAAGACAAAACATTGCATTGCATAGCAGTAAAAACAACACAATAATTGCTCCTTAAAGTTACTCATGTAAAGTACATCTTTAGTAACACCGCAAGGGCCTTCTGTTATTACGATTATAAACACTTTCAAAAATAAAAAATATTTAACGACTATCTAAGTGGAATGTAATGTAATGTAATGTTTTTAATGCATTGTATACATTATTTTCAATGTACAGGTAACATTGGCTTTTTCAAGGCACTTAACTTATACTGTGATTGCGTCTTAGCACTTTTCCATGTAAATATTATATTGGTCCATTAATTAATAAGGCACAAACAAAGGATGGAGTCACTCAAATGGGCCCGGGTAACACCAAGAATGACTTCAAGGCACAAGCTTAGGACTCTGAAGAGAATCAAAGTGCAGTAAAAAAAAAAAAAGGTGAAAATCACTGCTTGTGGTTTTAGCACATTTAGATGAGGAGATCAGCTCTTTGTATTCTCAGCATTGGATGTAGTTGCCTCCTTTACACCTGTCCAACAAAGCAATAAAAGCACATTTACTTGGCTGACCTAAATATTCCAGAAGCTAACAGTGACACTTTATTATGTAAAAGCACTGTACGTGCTGGAACGTTCCAGAAGGACTGAATGTAAACAATCTAACCGTTGTCTTGGTCCTCGCCCTCTTTGCCTTTTTCGTCTTGGGCCTTGACGGGCTGCTGGTTCTGGTTCTGGTTCTTGCTGCTGCTCGCTTCTGCCGAAGGAGCTCCTGCGCTGTCCAACTTCCTGAGAGTGCTGTGTCGCCTCTTAGAAGGGGACGTCTTCACTAGAAATAGAAGATGAAAACGGGTTAGGCAGCCCAGAAAGCACGGCGAGGTTTGTTAAATCTAATCCTTACATTGGACTTTCTTGAAGACGGTGTTGCACATAAACTTTTGAAATCGTTCCGCATAGAAACCTGGTCTGTGCACTGACACCGTGTCCTGAACGAGTGATAATAATAAATTATTGTATTTATTAGATTTAAGGCAAACACTTATAGATGCACCATACCCCATCTTGAACCAGAGATTTCCACGTGTGCTCCAGCATCTTGATGAATCTGAGGAACAAAACATAGACCTATTATTGTAGAACACGTCTTATAGACCTTTTGGCGTTCAAATGTTGGAAAAAATATGACTCAAATTCTGTAGTCGTGCCACAAATGGATTTTGTTGCTACCTGTTCACCCTCGCTCATAAACACATTAAAGAGACTGTCTGTGAAGCCAGCTTGTCGTTACAACTCCATATAGTAGATGACATCGCAACTCTGCTCCTTAACACACCTCATATGCACCTGGTCTGCCAGAGAATAAAAGACTTAGCAGGAGGGATAATTGTTGCCAGCTTAGCAACTTTGTTGCTATATTTAGAATCAGAATCAGAATCAGCTTTATTGTCATTACGCAAGGTAACGAGATTGAGGCCATTCCATACAGTGCGATGTGTGCATGCTAGAAAAACAATGTGCAAATATATAAAAATATAAAAAATGTAGAAGTGCAATGAATATGGTGTGAAATGAATATATACATGAAAAAAAAAACCCAAAAAAAAACAGGGTGGTTGGTGGAATGGGTTCTTGCACCGAAGAGAAGGCAGTTATGAGGGACAATGGGGCAGTCCGTTCAGGATGGTTATGGCCCTGGGGAAGAAGCTGTTCTTTAGCCTGTTTGTTTTGGTTTTAATGCACCTGTAGCGCTTCCCAGAGGGCAGCAGGTGGAACAGGTCAGAGCCAGGGTGGGTGCTGTCCTTGATGATGGCACTGGCTCTGTTGAGGCAGCGGGAGGTGTAGATGTCCGTCAGAGAGGGGAGAGGGCGGCCGATGATCTTCTGAGCCGTCTTGACCACTTTTTGCAGCCTCTCCCTGTCTGCTGCAGTGCAGCTGCCGTACCATACCGTAATACAGTAGGTCAGCAGGCTCTCGATGGACGAGCGGTAGAAGGTCAGCAGCAGGTCAGGCTTCAGGTTGTACTTCCCGAGGACTCTAAGGAAGTGTAGCCGCTGCTGAGCCTTCTTGATGATTGATGTGGTGTTGACTGTCCAGGAGAAGTCATTAGAGATGTGGACTCCAAGGTACCTGAAGGTGTGGACCCTCTCTACACGCTCGCCGTTGATGTAGAGGGGGGCAGGGTCGGTGCTGCTCCTCCTGAAGTCGACGATGATCTCTCTGGTCTTGCTGGTGTTGAGAGCGAGGTTGTTCTCCGAAGACCAGGCCGTCAGCTTCAGGACCTCCTCTCTGTAGGCAGCCTCGTCACCCCTGGAGATGAGCCCGACCACTGTGGTATCGTCGGCGAACTTGACGGTAAGGTTGTCACTGTGGGCCGGACTGCAGTCATGGGTGTAAAGGCAGTAGAGGAGGGGGCTCAGCACACAGCCCTGTGGGGAGCCGATGCTCAGCGTGCGGGAGGATGAGAGGTGCGGGCCAAGTCTCACATTCTGGGGTCGGTCCGTTAGGAAGTCCCTTATCCAGGCGTTTGTGAGAGGGGGGAGGCCAAGAGTGTCCAGTTTATTGCAGAGTCTGTCCGGGATTATTGTATTGAAGGCAGAGCTATAGTCCACAGAGAGCATCCGGACGTAGCTCTGCTGCTGCTCCAGGTGGTTCAGAGCAGAGTGGAGAGCAACAGCGATGGCGTCCTCTGTGGACCTGTTCGCCCGGTATGCGAACTGGTCGGGGTTGAAGTCTGGAGGGATATGGTCCTTGATGTGCTGGAGAACAAGTCGCTCGAAGCACTTCATGATTACCGGAGTGAGGGCCACTGGTCGGTAATCATTCAGGCTGGTGATGGGAGACTTCTTCGGCACCGGGATTATTGTAGATGACTTCAGGCAGGATGGGATGACTGCCTGAGCCAGGGAGAGGTTGAAGATCCTGGTGAGGGGGGGAGCGAGCTGGTGGGCGCACGTCCTGAGCACCTTTCCAGGTACTCCGTCTGGTCCGGTAGCCTTCCTGGGGTTCACAGCCAGGAGCACTCGTCTGACACTGTGCTCCTGTACAGTGAGTGGAGTGGCGCCGGAGCCCGGTGGGGGCGGGGGCAGGGCTGGAGCAGATGAGTGTCGCTGGGGGGTTTCGAAACGGGCAAAGAAACAGTTAAGCTCCTCTGCCAGTGTCGCACTCTGATCCGCAGTTGTCATATTGCAGCCTCTGAAGTTCGTGATGTCATGAATGCCCCGCCACACCTACCGTGAGTTTTTGCTGGACAGATGGGACTCTATGCACCTCCTGTGGTCCGCCTTTGCTTTTTTAATCCCTCTCTTGAGGTCGGCTCTAGCAACACTGTACAGTGCCCTGTCCCCTGACCTGAAGGCTGCGTCGCGGGCCCTGAGGAGTGTGCGGACCTGGCTGGTCATCCAGGGTTTCTTGTTGGGGTAAACCCGGATGGTTTTTTCCACAGTCACATTCCCGATGCAGAACTTTATGTAGTCCAGCACCGTTCCTGTGGCTGTCTCCAGCTCCTGTTGTTGGAAGAGGTCCCAGTCTGTGTGTTGGAAGCAGTCCTGAAGTTTGGGGAGTGCATCGTCAGGCCAGGTCATAACAGTCTTTGTGATAGGCCTGGCCTGGCGTCTGATGGGGGTGTAGGTAGGAGAGAGCAGGAGGGAAAGATGGTCTGACTGTCCAAGCTGGGGGAGGGGTGTAGCTCTGTACGCGTGCTTTATGTTGGTATACACGTGGTCCAGGGTGTTCTTGCCCCTTGTAGAACACTTCACGTGCTGGTAGAACTTAGGGAGTACAGTCTTCAGATTGGCCTTATTAAAATCCCCTGCTATGATATGAAGCAGGTAATCAGACCCATCTAGATACACTCGTGACTTTTGCCGGTGTTATTGGACACTTTTGGTGACCTTTAACAAAAGATGGGTATCATTTACATAACCTTTTTATTTTTATGGAAGTTTGTGACATTCAAATTTACTAGACTAGTAATCTAAATACTTTAATTATACAAGTTAAAAAGAAAAAAAATAATTAAATACTGCAGCAATACGAAACATACAAAACGGGCAAAAAAAGGGACCTTTGTGACGTAATAGTAATGCTCGTAATTACAGGGGTTTGTGAATGCACCCTCGCTTGCTGTAACTGTCATTGACGCATAATGAGGAAGTGCTGCGTTGTTGTGACTATTACTAGCGCCATGGAGCTAGTGGTGTTATATGAGGAGTGCTGTTGGCTTGTTAAAGTTGTTTTAAAATTAGAAACACTTGTATTTGACTTTGGAAGTTCATAATAAGGCTGGACAATAAAGCCATAATCGATTTCGATTATCGAGATAATCGATTCTCACGATTCTGAAAGTATAATAATTGGGGAAAAAAAGATTAATGGGCCGCGCAACGTGCATGCAAATTCCGAAGCTTGTGAAACAGATGAGGAGTTAATGAGAGAAAAAAGAGCATGTGTATGAGAGGTTTGAAATGTCACCATGGCTACTTTCTTTTATTTGACACAGCGCTAGCATGCCTAATCAATAATTACCAAACTCAACAAAAAAGAAAATCCCAAGAGTTCCACGTTCATGTAACCGCGGACGGAGTCACATAATTGGCCAATAAAACAGAATCCACTGAATAATATCAGGCATATTGACATAAGTGTACGTGAAATTTTGTCATTGTGAGGAGAAGAAACATTTGTTTGGGAAAATAATGTATCCGTTAGCGTTCATTTATCCCCGACAGGCTCAACCGCCCTGTCCTAAACTAAACAATGTCGAGACGGCCCCTTGAAACAGCAATTAAACTCAGAAGCTAAAGCTAGCAAGAACAATCCATACACCCACAACACATCTCATTTGCTTGTGTTGTTGTGAACGAAATCATCGATGTAACATCAATGGACAAACTGGTAGCAACTTGAAAGGCGCTGTCTATTTTTCTTTTTTTTTTTGACAGCCTCAAGTGAGTTGCCTTTTTACTCGTAAATCTGAGAACAGCACAGCACACTTCCCCCCTTCACAATAATAGCGCGTTGCGCCACATCTGCTCTGACTGCGCTAACAAAATAAAGGTTTCAAAAAAGTACAGAGCACAAGCATAATGCACTTAAAGCACTTAATACATTTACACAATTACTATGCTTTGACTTAAAATACTGGTAAAAATTGTCCAAAGATGTATTGCACCAATATATGTGAGAAAGTTTGCATTTAATTAACAAACATTTTATTAAATTCTATTTTAAACAAAAAGCACACATTCAATGGTAGTAAAATAAGTGGTAAAGGTATGAAGGTAAAAGGTAAAAAACTGAATTAAAAACAAAACAGAATTTTATTGTTTTTAATATTGCAATTGTTTTTTAAATTGAATGTTATTGCTATAATTAATAGTTTACTTGTTGTAGTTTATTATCCAGGTTTTTTAAAACTATATTTAAAGTTGAGTTTTGGTGGTATAATAAATACTCATGTCTTCAAATAATGAATGATTGTGTAATTAATCATGATTACAATATCAATGAAAATAATTGTGATTATTATATTTGCCATAATAAATCAGCCCTAGATAATGATGACTTATCAAACATAGGAGAAAGTGAAAGTGGTACTCGCCTGTAAGACTGCAGAATGTCAATAATGCCAATGTAGACCAGCAGTCTTTCGCCTTTGCAGTTCCGTGCTGGGATCCCTCCCGTGCTAATTTTAATAATAACAAGTGTTTTAGTCTTATGTATTTTCTTTTTGACATTAAAGACATCCTCACGTGTCGTCACTGTCTGTCGAACCCGCACTTCTTCCTTCCGCCTGAATGGCCTCCATGGGAGTGTTGTACAGGACCTTCTGCTTGTGCGGCTTCTTTCTCGGGGCAGTTGCCGACTCCCCTTGCGTCGGCGGCTCTCGGTTGGCCCGATCGATGACGTGAATGCCGACCAGGAGGCTGTAGTCCATGATCTTAAAGCTCTGCAGGACCTAACAAAGACATGACAAGATAAATGAGCACACCAGGAAATTGCCAGTGTTTGATGTTTGTTGGTCTCTCACGAGGCAGTCCCTCTGGACAGTTTTGCAGAAAGCGTTGTACATGTCGGCGTCCAGCATCATGCCTTCAGACATGTCCTGCAAGAAGTCCAGGTCCTTGTAGGTAGGCAAGGCTTTGGCTCGCTCCTTGGAGGAGGCGCGGCGGTTATAGGTGGAGCCCTTTAGGTCGAACTTGAGGTGCAGCTGGACGGAGGAGGGCAACAGGTTGTTCATGACCGCGATGCGGATGTTTGAACCGCGCGCCTGGATGCAGTAGAGCCCATAGAACTTGGGCAGTAACGTACGCCTGTTCTGGTTTAAATTCTGAAGAAGAAAACAATGGGGAACAAGCAGAAATGAAATGTGTTAGGACGACCACAGTGTAGCAGACATGGAGTATTAAAGTTGCTCAAGCTAAAACACTTTTATCTAAAATCAATGTCTCACATCGAAATGAATTTCAATTAACTTATTGGTGCTTGGGCCCCCCCAAAACAGCAACATTATAACAATTATAAAATATGAACAAACTTTAAGAAAAGAAATATTGTATAATATAATACAATGTAGTACAAACAGTGTACAACGAGTATGTGATTGGCGATTGTAATTTTATGAAGTAATGTAATAATATGGAGAAAATTGGAGAGCAGACTTCTACTTCTCAGTCAAACACACCATCAGCAGTTTTTTCATATTTTCATTGATAAATGTCCACTGTTTAGATATTATTTTAAAATTCTAAGCTGGCATTACACTCACTCTGCTTCAGTGTTGTGCAGACTAGCATTGATAAGATCGAATCTACATGCTCTGTCATATTTTTTGAGGATATCTTTCTTTAATTCAATGAATATCGTCCACTTCTTCTTCTCAGCACTGTCCTTCACACTCACGGTCTTCCTTCCCATGCTTGGAAAAACAAAGTTATGTTGATCTCTAGCTACAAGCTAATGCTAGCGGGTAAGACCAGATACTTTGGGCGAATCTTCCAGGGTTCACTGGCTAAGCAAACCAACGGCGGGGATGCTTGTAACTCAAATTTTTCTTGCAAGTTAAAGCATAATAATTAGCTGAGGGACAACTCTTATCTTAAAGCACTTATTGAGTGAGGTACCACTGTATGTCACAAAGTTGTCAAAAGATCCAATTTTTGGCCCGATACTTTTGATTGATTAATTGAGACTTTTATTAGTAGGTTGCACAGTGAAGTACATATTCCGTACAATTGACCACTAAATGGTAACACCCAAATAAGTTTTTCAACTTGTTTAAGTCGGGGTCCACTTAATTCATGATACAGATATATACTATCATATATACTATCATCATAATACAGTCATCACACAAGATAATCATCAGGGTATCCATCCATCCATCTTCTTCCGCTTATCCGAGGTCGGGTCGCGGGGGCAGCAGCTTAAGCAAGGAAGCCCAGACTTCCCTCTCCCCAGCCACTTCGTCCAGCTCCTCCCGGGGGATCCCAAGGCGGTCCCAGGCCAGCCGGGAGAGATAGTCTTCCCAGCATGTCCTGGGTCTTCCCCGTGGCCTCCTACCGGTCGGACGTGCCCGAAACACCTTCCTAGGGAGGCGTTCGGGTGGCATCCTGACCAGATGCCGAACCACCTCATCTGGCTCCTCTCGATGTGGAGGAGCAGCGGCTTTACTTTGAGCTCCCCCCGGATGACAGAGCTTCTCACCCTATCTCTGGGAGAGCCCCGCCACCCGGCGGAGGAAACTCATTTCGGCCGCTTGTACCCGTGATCTTGTCCTTTCGGTCATGACCCAAAGCTCATGACCATAGGTGAGGATGGGAACGTAGATCGACCGGTAAATCGAGAGCTTTGCCTTCCGGCTCAGCTCCTTCTTCACCACAACGGATCGATACAGCGTCCGCATTACTGAAGACGCCGCACCGATCCGCCTGTCGATCTCACGATCCACTCTTCCCCCACTCGTGAACAAGACTCCGAGGTACTTGAACTCCTCCACTTGGGGCAAGATCTCCTCCCCAACCCGGAGATGGCACTCGACCCTTTTCCGGGAGAGAACCATAGACTCGGACTTGGAGGTGCTGATTCCCATCCCAGTCGCCTCACACTCAGTTGCGAGCCGATCCAGTGAGAGCTGAAGATCTTGGCCAGAGGAAGCCATCAGGACCACATCATCTCCAAATAGCAGAGACCTAATCCTGCAGCCACCAAACCAGATACCCTCAACGCCCTGACTGCGCCTTAAAGGATATGAACAGAATCGGTGACAAAAGGGCAGCCTTGGCGGAGTCCAACCCTCACTGGAAACGGGTCCGACTTACTACCGGCAATGCGGACCAAGCTCTGACACTGATTATACAGGGAGCGAACCGCCACAGTAAGACAGTCCGTTACCCCATACTCTCTGAGCACTCCCCACAGGACCTCCCAGGGTACACGGTCGAACGCCTTCTCCAAGTCCACAAAGCACATGTAGACTGGTTGGGCAAACTCCCATGCACCCTCAAGGACCCTGCCGAGAGTATAGAGCTGGTCCACAGTTCCACGACCAGGACGAAAACCACACTGTTCCTCCTGAATCCGAGGTTCGACTATCCGGCGTAGCCTCCTCTCCAGTACACCTGAATAGACCTTACCGGGAAGGCTGAGGAGTGTGATCCCACGATAGTTGGAACACACCCTCCGGTTCCCCTTCTTAAAGAGAGAAACCACCATCCCGGTCTGCCAATCCAGAGGTACCGCCCCCCATGTCCACGCGATGTTGCAGAGTCTTGTCAACCAAGACAGCCCCACAACATCCAGAGCCTTAAGGAACTCCGGGTGGATCTCATCAGGGTATATACATTGAATTAGTTTAGGGTTGAAGTTGCCTGGAGGTGTACTTTTATTGCGGTTTTGAAGGAGGAGGAGGAGGAAGATGGGCTTTGACATTTGTTGTGTTCATATGCACATTCTATCTGACTACAAATGTGCGGCACGCTGAGGTTTTTTTAAGGGCATGTGACATTGTCGAAAAAAAAAAAAATTAAACATGGACCACTTAGTAAAAGAGAATTTTTAAAAAGAGAATTTTTAAAAGAACACAAGTTGTGTTAATAATAGGGCTGTCAAACTATTTAAATCATTAAGGCGATTAATCGAATTGTTTTCAAAGTTATCTCAAAATTAATTGCGATTATCGCAGAAAGATATAATTAGTGTACACTAGACAGATAATTTTTAAGTTTTTAATACCATGACTGGACAATTAATTTGATTTAATGAAATGTTCTTCAACAATATGCTTTATGAAACAGCTCAACACAAAAATTATACAAACATACTTTCAAAGAAAAAAAAAACACATGCAGTGTGTTGCTGCCTTGCCAGAGTTTGTATTTTGTAGGAATACAGAGTTTGTATTCCTGCTTTAGGAGCACTTGCATGTTTAGATAGCAGTTTCACGCAATAATAACACAAAATGTGGATTGTTACAATGATTCTTTGATTGTCAAAGATGTTAGGTGATATTTTTTCTAGCTGAATAGTTGTTTCTGATATTCTGTACTTTACGTGTTGTACAAGTTAATGGCATTCATATCTCTGCATGACAATGTTTCAACCTTCTCTAACTACTTATTGGTAAAATGTAAAATTAAGCCTGTTAAACATTCTGTAATTGCAGACTAACAATCAGAACAGGTTATTAAAAAAATATACACCATAACGATGGTAATATTGTGTAGTAAACTGTAATTACCCGATTACCCGGCTGCAGAGGGCAATGGCAGGCATGGATGCAAAATATTAAACCTAGTCTCAGTGGTAGCGAAGAAAAAGACGAGATTGTTTAAAGACTGTCTTCCTCCTTCATAACGACTCAGTGGTCTAGTGGTTAGAGTGTCCGCCCTGAGATCGGTAGGTTGTGAGTTCAAACCCCGGCCGAGTCATACCAAAGACTATAAAAATGGTACCCATTACCTCCCTGCTTGGCACTCAGCATCAAGGGTTGGAAGTGGGGGTTAAATCACCAAAAATGATTCCCGGGCGCGGCCACCGCTGCTGCCCACTGCTCCCCTCACCTCCCAGGGGGTGATCAAGGGTGATGGGTCAAATGCAGAGAATAATTTCGCCACACCTAGTGTGTGTGTGTAACAATCATTGGTACTTTAACTTTAACTTTTAACTTTATCACAGCTGCCTTTACAATACACTTAATTTAAATCTGCCCGAAAACATTTATTTAGGTAGAAATGTCGCAGAATAACAGAAAAGCATGATCGTATTGTAAGACGATTTGTTGGTTAGACCGGATGTGAAATTTAGCGCTATCATTGTGAAGCCGCCAACCGGACGTAGGTGATTGGTATGAGAAAAGACTTGACATGTTTTGACATAAATCTCTGATAAAAGTGACTTCAGACTTCCTCTCTACCATCTTTGTTTCTGCTGAGCTTGTATTCCATCTTACTAAAGCAGTTCGAGTAACAATCTACATTTTATGTCAGTAATGCACCCAACTGTAATCCAAACATGGATGTGAAGCTCCTCCTCTCTACAAGCAGCAAAGCGCGCCAGCAGCGTTTGCCCCAATGATGTGGTCTCACGGCGATTGAAGGTAAAATTGTCTTATCTTGGCTGGAGAATGACTTGCCATGGCTTTGTATCTGAGATTTCCAGAAGGTCCCCCTTTCTTTGTGCATTTCTGTTAGCTATTTTTGAGCTTGTGGCTCAACAGTAACTGGACGCCATTACACTTTTCCCCAATCTACAAAACGGGCCAAGGGTCAAAACCGTTAATCGCGTGTTTAAAAATGATTGCCGTTAAATGAACTTATAGTTAACGCGTTATCGCGTGAATTTTAACAGTCCTATTTAATAATCATCTAAAGTGGATATAATGAATAATGTTACGTGCACAAAATAATAGGGTGTAACTCTAATGCACAGTGGCACCAAAATCAAATGTAGAAACTGTAGCTGTGGAATCCAATATGTCTCCCATGTGCAAGCTCGTCTTACCATGAAGTATCCTGGCAAGAGCTTTTGCAGAAATTCAGCCTCTTTGCGCTGCACCGTCTTAACGATAAACTGGTCGTCGTTGGAGAGGTAGAAGAGCGATCCGCTGGCTCCCGAGTTGGACAGTTCGATGAGGTCCTCACTGCACAGAGAACACTATTGCCGGCACGCAGCAGTTAAGAACACACTTCTGTGTTTTGTTGTCATAACACATTAACAGAAACAATAACAAAATACCATATAGTCGTCAGGCTGGATGGAAAACATTTCCCTAAAGTAGCGGAATGCCATCGGGGCATAGGTCTTGAAGGTGAAGTCTCCATAATGGTGTGCTGGTGTGTGGCTGCTGCCTTCACTGGCAACCAGGACAAGACAACATTAGGTCATTACTGCACATATTACTTATATTATAACATGTAAATGTATATTTCAGGCAACCTACCCAGGGAAGTAGATGGTCTCCACCTCTTCAAAGTCCTGCAACAGCACGTCTCGCTCTGGTTTCTGAGCTAAGCTGCACACCGTATGAGTGATGCCCAACTGGATTGAGCCTTGCAGGGCCCAGGAGGGCGTCTTTAGGATAAAAAATTTTTTTTTAAGAAGACAGTCTATAATGGCAGGTAAACACATTCACCACACACAAGAATGATTGACTTAGCGTTTATTACCCTATTTTCTCCAATAGGGGGTGGTAGGGCTTTACTTAACTGCAGAGGGTAGGTGTACAAATCCATTTACATTTATATTTTTCACAAACAAATCATACAATATAATTTACAGTAATACTATATTGTAACATTCCGTAATATTGTTAACTAATTATATGTATTACTGTATTTTATTATTAAATATTCAGTGGACAATTTTTATTTCTCTCCCCCCTCCCCCCACATAATCATTAGATGTTTTTTATCAGTTTTCCAGCTCCATAAACAACGTTACAGGTCCCATACATATGTGCAGAAGCCATAAAACTATGGAGAAATCTTGAAAAAAATTATAAATAGTACAGTATAAATTACAATAATAATATATTGTATTGGAATAATTATTGTATAATTTTATATTTTATTTTGTTAATGTCGATTGTCACTTTTTAGTTTGATTTTAACACCTCATTTTTTTCCTGACAAATTACAAGCTGCTTTTTTGTTTTTCCTGCTCCATTAACATCAGCTTTACAAGTACCTCACTAATGAGCAGAAGCCACAAAAATAAGGGAAAATCATAAATAATCCATCCATCCATTTTTTACCGCTTGTCTCTTTTGGGATTATGTTTTGTAAAATAATATAAATAAATAATACATTCTTGGTTACAATAACATGATATTGCAATAAAAAGACTATTGTATAATTTAATAATATTTGATTAATATTTATTGTCCTTTTTTTGGTCATATTTTTAACACCTATTTTTTCCTGACAAATTATAAGATGCTTTTTCCTCATTTTTCCAGCTCCATAGACATCAGCTTTACATGTGCCGCACAGATGGGCAGAGGCAACAAAAACATGGAAAATCATGAAAAAAATTAATCATTAAAACATGTATACTTTAAATAATAGGTTGTATATTGCAAAATATGATTTTGCAATAGATAATTATTGTATAATTAATTTGAACATTTGTCATTTTTACACACCTGTTTTTTCTGGCAAATGAAGCGTCTTTTTCTCAGTTTCCTAGCTCCATATACATTAGGTTTTCAGGTGCAACACAGATATGTAAAGATATATATATTTAAAGGATAAAACAATTACATAATTTTCCATTTCCAAACCCTTTTGCTTGTTTTCTTAATATATAAAAAGGTGAAAAGCGTGTTGTAAGCGGTGGTATGAATTGCACCATATAAAAGTGTATGTACTGTTTTTGAAAATAGAATGTGTTTTCATGTCTTGAATGAACTAAATATAAAACAAAATATTCATCAGTCAACATCTCACCTTTTTGTAAACAGTCTCCCCAGTCTGATCCACTCCACGGTGACCAATGGTTTTCCTCACAACCGGCGCAAGACTACCTCCTGCAGCCTATCAGTAAGGACAGCACAGTTGACATATTTACACATCCCTCCAAATGTGTCAGAACAATACGTGTTACCTCCTTCCCACTCTCGGTTGAATCTGGAGGGAAATGGGGAAACAGTGTGGAATTATTTATAGAGAAGTAGAAAAAAATGGGAGTCACATGCCTCATATGGAAAGAAAACATTGTTGGGCTGTGGCTCAAACATGCAGACACACCTTGTTGGCTTCCTATAACCCACACAAGAAAGCACAGTCTCGATTTCCTAGTCTAGAACCACGAGGACTTTAGGAATGTTATTATTCCATAAGGGAGTTCTTATTGGTGAATTGCACGTTTGTGTTGTTATTTCGGTGTACAACAGGTCAATAACAAGAAATAATCTAATTAGCTGTTTGTTTCATCCACAAAAAAAACTGATTATATCTTCCTTGCAGTGGTCTTTTTTTGAGACTTTTATTAGTAGATTGCACAGTACAGTACATATTCCGTACAATTGACCACTAAATGGTAACACCCGAATACGTTTTTCAACTTGTTTAAGTCGGGGTCCACGTTAATCAATTCATGGTAATGTCAATGTAATGCAAGACTTACTTCCATGGTGGCTCTGCAGCTCCTGGGGCTCCTCTGCAGCTGCAGCTGTGGCCATCCCTATCAAAAAATGTGTGTTTTAAAAAGAACACTCCCAGTATGTGGTGGAAATGTAGGGAATCTTATAGAAACATCGCAAGCAGACTACATGACACAAGTTGCGTCAGTTTGTCAAAACCACTGTTAATTGTCGGCCGAACGTTATAAACTTACCGGACGTACGAAACTAACTAAAGACAGAAGATGTATCCAGTAAACGTTTAAATGATTTGTAGATGAAAAATGCTTAATTTTGTAATAAAGCGTCTTCTGTCACCGTGTTCGTAAACAAGGAAGCAATGCGGAAGTAGCTGACGTTCGCCGACAACTCCAAACAGGAATACAGCGTCCGGTTTGTCATTTTTTTTTCAGAATTAAACGCAACAAGTAAAGGGGGCTAGAAAATCAAATGAAATGACCTGACAAGATAAGACAAGATTCATGTAAAGTACTATTGTCATCAAATAGTCGGATGCATGTTTGGTTTGATGCGTTTCTGCCATTCAAAGAATGCTACCGTTCTTTTGTTTTGAAGGAAAAGTGGTTATTTCACAAACTTAAAAAAAATACCAAGACAAAGTTGAATTGCCTTTTGAACAGTTTATTGTGCTTTTTAGGGACATACTTCATTCAAGTTAAACACAACTTTTTTTTTTGTGTCCCACCCCAAACTTTTAACACAAACATATCTATGGATACATCAACAAAATATGTATGCTAATAGGAGCAGTTCAAGGGCATCATGTCATACACATTTCATTGACTTATGTCTAAAAGCATTTATTTGTTGCATTTTAGCAAGAATTTTCACCAAAAGTGAACCCAGGCTCCTCAGGTATTGTGGGTGCGGTGTAGTCTGGTGTTGCGCTGTAGTCTGGGTTAGGCAGGTCACTGTCAAAACAAGCCCAACGTTCATCTCCTTGCTTCTTGCAGCACTCGTAGGTGGCAGTCATGATGCTGATCTCTTCGATACAGAACTTGGACAGGGCCTGTTTCCACTGATGATGATGAATATACATTGAAGTTATCTGAAGATTAATCTTTTTGTGTTTCATTTGTGTCATTAGACTCACAGCTTGTCGGGTACAGCAGAGGATGGTTGCGTTGGGATCCTCTCCCCCTTCAAGGCAGCACGAAGTGAACCACTGCTCCAGGCGGTTGATAGCCTTCCCGCGGCGCCGGAGGTTGCTGTTCCCGGACCTCGGGAAGATGCTGTCTGGGTACCTGGGACGGCCTTGACCTTGATGGCAAATGGCAGCCAGGTTCTCGGACGTAGGCTGCGCCGGCGGGAAAGGTACGGCCAGTTTTTTAGAAGCTTCTGTGTTGAAACAACAAGAGAAATGAATCATCATGCCGTAGGCCCAATAAGAACATGGTATTACCTGCGAGGCTTCCACTGTAAAGAATCAGCATCAAAATCCCGAATCCTTGAAGGGCTCCTGCCAACGCCATAGCTCGACTGCTTGGACCTGAAATGCAACACGTGCACGAGCGGTCGGCTTATATCAGTGATGGGTGGGGCAGCGGGTGTGGGTGTGAAATACTCCAAATTGAGGCAGTGGGTGGGTCATCTTGACATTAAAAGGCCAACACAACAATATATCTGCTGAGCATGCAAAAGCAGAAATCAAACACTATCAAACTTTTTTGACCGCAAATCGCACTTAGATTAAATTCATTTTTTTTGAGCTGACGGACCTCATGCTATTAGCGGCGTTCATAACGAAAAAAATGTTGACAAAGCTAAGTTAAATGGAAAAAGCGGGACATTATTGCAATTTTACTGGGAAAAAAATAGTGCTGTTTTTTTGTGATTTAAAAAAAAATATATTTCATTGTTATACGTGCTCCTCACTCTTTATAACTCATGAACTCAGATCAGATCTATTTGTTGCTATTCATGCAGCAGCAAAACAAATATATAGATTATTTCCTCTGGTTTGTGCAAGCACATTCTTTCTGCCCTAGTGGCCAAAGAAAGGTATAATCTGACATATGGCATTCACACCACTTTTCTGCTGTGGAACAATTTCCCTTGTGGCTCATTAATGTTTGTCTAAGTCTAAATTAACTAATAAACACATCAGCGGGAATAATGCTGACTGTGCAGTTGCGCCTTACATCTATTACAACATTGGTTCTGTGGCTGCTGTGTTGTGCAATATACTTGTTCATGAATAAGAGAGCATTTACGACTTACACAGTTATGTTAATAAGCATGACCTCTGGTAGCGGACACTGTCTTTCTTGTTTTGAGAAGTGAGTCACAAAAATGTGCTTTGTGGCAAAAAACACGACCCACCCTCGCCAATGTTTATCAAAGCTATTCTTCCTCAAAGCAAAACTTTACAGTACATATTCAGGAACTAACTCTCCCTTGCGCCCCCCCCTGCCAAAAAGTGGCTGATTTAGCCTTTTTGTTATCATAAAGCGCCAAGTGTGCATCTAATGGGGACAGCTAGGATTGATCAACAAGTCTTGTTTTGTCTGCAATACAGGTGGGAAACTAGCAAGTCAACCGTAGTTTTCTCTTTTTGCCAAAGCACTTTTATTTTTAGAAAAAAACAAACACTTGCTCGTACTAAAATTATGTAAAAACTGAGCTTTGTAGACTCGCATGAACATAACAATAAAGTACAATGGCACACAGTACTCTACATGTTTACAGAGCATATCTGCAGCACACTTCCAATAAGGGACATACCCATATAAATGAAGATAGCGCCATCAAACCACTTTCTACTTAAAGGACCCATAAAAAGAATACAACTCCACTCAGAAACCCCAAAAACCATAAAAAAAACTTTTTAAGATATCCGGAAACGGAAGTCAATTAACTTCATATTCGCCCCTTACAACCATGCCCTCCTCCCCCCAAATTGTTTTAAGGAAACTGGAACCTGAAGTCGGTCCACGTCACAATTGGCAAAAAAGACTGATAAAGTTGAGAAATGCTCATCAAACACTTATTTGGAACATCCTCCAGGTGAACAGGCTATTTGTGGTGGGTGCCATGATTGGGTATAAAAGTAGCTTCCATGAAATGCTCAATCATTAACAAACAAGGATGGGACGAGGGTCACCACTTTGTGAACAAATGCGTGAACAAATTGTCGAACAGTTTAAGAACAACCTTTCTCAACGAGCTATTGCAAGGAACTGAGGGATTTCATCATATAAGGTCTTTAATATCATCAAAAGGTTCAGAGAATCTGGAAAAATCACTGCACGTAACATTGAATGCCCTTGACCTTAGATCCCTCAGGCGGTACTGCATTAAAAACCGACATCAGTGTGTAAAGGATATCAACACATGGGCTCAGGAACACTTCAGAAAACGACTGTCAGTAACTACAGTTTGTCGCTAAATCTGTAAGTGCAAGTTAAAACTCTACTACGCAAAGCGAAATCCATTTATCAACAACACCCAGAAACGCAGCCGGCTTCACCGGGCCCGAGCTCATCTAAGACGGACTGATGCAAAGTGTAAAAGTGCTTTGTGGTCTGACGAGTCCACATTTCAAATTGTTTTTGGAAACTGTGGACATCGTGTCCTTTGGAACAAAGAGGAAAAGAACCGTCTGGATTGTTATAGGCGCAAAGTTCAAAAGCCAGCATTTGTGATGGTATGGGGGTGTATTAGTGCCCAAGGCATGGGTAACTTACACATCTGTGAAGGCACCATTAATGCTGAAAGGTACATACAGGTTTTGGAGCAACATATGTTGCCAAGCAACGTCTTTTTCATGCTTATTTCAGCAAGACAATGCCAAGCCACGTGTTACAACAGCGTGGCGTCATAGTAAAAGAGTGCAGGTACTAGACTGGCCTGTCTGTAGTCCAGACCTGTCTCCCATTGAAAAATTGTGGCGCAATATGAAGCGTAAAATACGACAATGGATACTCCGAACTGTTGAACAACGTAAG